>NC_060138.1:566988027-567291057 GCF_021461385.2 Schistocerca piceifrons
ATATTCTAGGGGTAGCGTCTTTGATTCATAATCAAAACGTCTTCGGTCCCTGGGTCGATCCCCGCCACTGCCTAAATGTTGATAAATAATCAGCATTGGCGGCCGAAGACTTCCGGCATAAGAAGTCAGCCTCATTCTGCCAACGGCCTTGTCAAAGAGGGCGGAGGAGCGGATAGAGGTTCAGGGCACTCTCTTGTCCTAGGGGTGGGAAATTGCCCCTGAAGGCGGAAGAATCAGCAATGATCAACGACATGAGGATGCAAAAGGCAATGGAAACCACTGCATTAAAGACACGTAACGTGTATCCACAGGACATGTGGCCTGTAATTGAAGAAGTGTCATGATGATCTCTCCAATGGCAAAAGATTCCGGAATAGTCCCCCATTCGGATCTCCGGGAGGGGACTGCCAAGGGGAAGGTTACCATGAGAAAAAGATTGGATAATCAACGAAAGGATAACGTTCTACGAGTCGGGGCGTGGAATGTCAGAAGCTTGAACGTGGAAGGGAAACTAGAAAATCTGAAAAGGGAAATGCAAAGGCTCAATCTAGATATAGTAGGGGTCAGTGAAGTGAAGTGGAAGGAAGACAAGGATTTCTGGTCAGATGAGTATCGGGTAATATCAACAGCAGCAGAAAATGGTATAACAGGTGTAGGATTCGTTATGAATAGGAAGGTAGGGCAGAGGGTGTGTTACTGTGAACAGTTCAGTGACCGGGTTGTTCTAATCAGAATCGACAGCAGACCAACACCGACAACGATAGTTCAGGTATACATGCCGACGTCGCAAGCTGAAGATGAACAGATAGAGAAAGTGTATGAGGATATTCAAAGGGTAATGCAGTATGTAAAGGGGGACGAAAATCTAATAGTCATGGGCGATTAGAATGCAGTTGTAGGGGAAGAAGTAGAAGAAAAGGTTACAGGAGAATATGGGCTTGGGACAAGGAATGAAAGAGGAGAAAGACTAATTGAGTTCTGTAACAAGTTTCAGCTAGTAATAGCGAATACCATGTTCAAGAATCACAAGAGGAGGAGGTATACTTGGAAAAGGCCGGGAGATACGGGAAGATATCAATTAGATTGCATAATGGTCAGACAGAGATTCCGAAATCAGATACTGGATTGTAAGGCGTACCCAGGAGCAGATATAGACTCAGATCACAATATAGTAGTGATGAAGAGTAGGCTGAAGTTCAAGACATTACTCAGGAAGAACCAATACGCAAAGAAGTGGGATACGGAAGTACTAAGGAATGACGAGATACGTTTGAAGTTCTCTAACGCTATAGATACAGCAATAAGGAATAGCGCAGCAGGCAGTACAGTTGAAGAGGAATGGACATCTCTAAAAAGGGCCATCACAGAAGTTTGGAAGGAAAACATAGGTACAAAGAAGCTAGCTGCGAAGAAACCATGGGTAACAGAAGAAATACTTCAGTTGATTGATGAAAGAAGGAAGTACAAACATGTTCCGGGAAAATCAGGAATACAGAAATACAACTCGCTGAGGAATGAAATAAATAGGAAGTGCAGGGAAGCTAGGACGAAATGGCTGCAGGAAAAATGTGAAGACATCGAAAAAGATATGATTGTCGGAAGGACAGACTCAGCATACAGGAAAGTCAAAACAACCTTTGGTGACATTAAAAGCAACGGTGGTATCATTAAGAGTGCAACGGGAATTCCACTGTTAAATGCAGAGGAGAGAGCAGATAGGTGGAAAGAATACACTGAAAGCCTCTATGAGGGTGAAGATTTGTCGTGATAGAAGAAGAAACAGGAGTCGATTTAGAAGAGATAGGGGATCCAGTATTAGAATCGGAATTTAAAAGAGCTTTGGAGGACTTACGGTCAAATAAGGCAGAAGGGATAGATAACATTAGATCAGAATTTCTAAAATCATTGGGGAAAGTGGCAACAAAACGACTTTCACGTTGGTGTGTAGAATATATGAGTCTGGCGATATGCCATCTGACTTTCGGAAAAGCATCATCCACACAATTCCGAAGACGGCAAGAGCTGACAAGTGCGAGAATTATCGCACAATCAGTTTAACAGCTCATGCATCGAAGCTGATTACAAGAATAATATACAGAAGAATGGAAAAGAAAATTGAGAATGCGCTAGGTGACGATCAGTTTGGCTTTAGGAAAAGTAAAGGGACGAGAGAGGCAATTCTGACGTTACGGCTAATAATGGAGGCAAGGCTAAAGAAAAATCAAGACACTTTCATAGGATTTGTCGACCTGGAAAAAGCGTTCGACAATATAAAATGGTGCAAGCTGTTCGAGATTCTGAAAAAAGTAGGGGTAAGCTATAGGGAGAGACGGGTCATATACAATATGTACAGCAACCAAGAGGGAATAATAAGAGTGGACGGTCAAGAACGAAGTGCTCGTATTAAGAAGGGTGTAAGACAAGGCTGTAGCCTTTCGCCCCTACTCTTCAATCTGTACATCGAGGAAGCAATGATGGATATAAACGAAAGTTTCAGGAGTGGAATTAAAATACAAGGTGAAAGGATATCAATGATACGATTAGCTGATGACATTGCTATCCTGAGTGAAAGTGAAGAAGAATTAAATGATCTGCTGAACGGAATGAACATTCTGATGAGTACACAGTATGGTTTGAGAGTAAGTCGGAGAAAGACGAAGGTAATGAGAAATAGTAGATATGAGAACAGCGAGAAACTTAACATCAGGATTGATGGTCACGAAGTCAATGAAGTTAAGGAATTCTGCTACCTAGGCAGTAAAATAACCAATGACGGACGGAGCAAGGAGGACATCAAAAGCAGACTCGCTATGGCAAAAAAGGCATTTCTGGCCAAGAGAAGTCTACTAATATCAAATACCGGCCTTAATTTGAGGAAGAAATTTCTGAGGATGTACGTCTGGAGTACAGCATTGTATGGTAGTGAAACATGGACTGTGGGAAAACCGGAACAGAAGAGAATCGAAGCATTTGAGATGTGGTGCTATAGACTAATGTTGAAAATGAGGTGGACTGATAAGGTAAGGAATGAGGAGGTTCTACGCAGAATCGGAGAGGAAAGGAATATGTGGAAAACACTGATAATGAGAATGGACATGATGAAAGGACATCTGCTAAGACATGAGGGAATGACTTCCATGGTACTAGAGGGAGCTGTAGAGGGCAAAAACTGTAGAGGAAGACAGCGACTGGAATACGTCAAGCAAATAATTGAGGACGTAGGTTGCAAGTGCTACTCTGAGATGAAGAGGTTAGCACAGGAAAGGAATTCGTGGCGGGCCGCATCAAACCAGTCAGTAGACTGATGACCAAAAAAAAAAAAAAAAAAAAAACAGCTTTTCTGAGAATCAGAGCCATGTCTTGACTGTCGGTGGTTAACTGAATGATACGTGCATAAACCATTCAGATAACTATTGTGGCGATTAATACCACCCATAGCCCAGAAATTGTCAAATAACGTCTTCCTCATCCTCTGAAATATTATTGAAACATTTACGTGCACACCTGCAGTCTACTTTGCGAAATGTTTTTGGAGGAATTATTTTACCAGTTGCTGTGACGTATAACTCCCCAGTGTTCCTTTTTTTCTTTTGCATATGTTTTTCATATGTGTCCGTTTTCCTTTCACCCTTCTTGCTTCGGGTACGCTTCCTTTCTGTCTGCATATTTGCTGCTGCACCGTTCGCACAGACATCAGTAACAGTGACTCCTGTTTGGTCATTTTTTGCACTTTCATTGAAAGTTCCATCGTCATCGGTATTGGTATCTAGATATAAAGTAACACAAGTTATGATTTATACAGCACCAGATGTTTGAAAACATATGTATATGTGAAATACACTGCTGGCCACCGTAAATGCAACACCCTGAAGGAAGCATCCGAATCAAGTGAAGTTTACACCATGGGTTTGCAGCGATGAGATATGCAACTGATTAGAATTTCAGCGCAGACGCACATCATGCGCGCCTGTGGCGCCACCTCATAGGGCCATTTAAGGCTTGGCGATTTCGACGAGTGTACGTTCGGCACGTGTGTTTACCTTGTGGTTGTTTCACAAGACGATCAGTTATGCCTCGTAGACAACAGCGAACATCGTTTGATCAAGTATCCGAGTTCGACAGAGGAAGGATAGTGGCTTACCGAGATTGTGGATTATCATACAGAGAAATCGCTAGTCGTGTTGGACGAAACCAAACAACTGTAATGCGGATATGTGACCGTTGGATGCAGGAGGGTACGACGGACCGACGTGGTCGATCGCATTCACCTCGGTGCACCTCTGCACGTGCTGATAGGCAAATTGTGCGCATGGCAGTGACGGATAGCTCAGTGACATCCCGAACCATAGCACAGCACATTGCGTCTGTAACGCATCATCCAGTGTCTGCGCGTACCATTCGACGCCGTTTACAGCAGAGTGGTCTGTCCGCAAGACGTCCATTGCTTCGTCTACCATTGACGCAGAACCACAGACGTCTCCGTCGCCAATGGTGAGATGACAGACGGATGTGGACGGCAGAATGGTATGACGTTGTCTTTACTGACGAGGCACGCTTCTGTCTGCAGCACCACGATGGTCGGATTCGAGTGTGGAGACACCGTGGAGAGAGGATGCTGGACAGCTGCATTATGCACCGCCACACTGGTCTTGCACCGGGTATTCTGGTATGGGGCGGTATTGGATATTACTTTCGCACGCCTCTAGTACGCATTGCCGGTACTTTAAATAGCCGGCGCTACATATCCGAGGTGCTGGAGCCAGTTGTCCTTCCTTACCTTCAGGGCTCGGCTACAGCCATATTTCAACAGGATAATGCGCGACCACACGTGGCACGCATTGTCCAAAGTTTCTTCGTCAATAACCAGATTGAAGTGCTTCCCTGGCCGGCTCGCTCTCCGGATCTTTCGCCGATAGAAAACATGTGGTCCATGGTTTCTCAACGAGTGACCCAGATTACATCCCCAGCTGCCACACCAGATGATCTTTGGCAACGTGTGGAAGCTGCTTGGGCTGCTGTACCCCAGGAACACATCCAACGTCTCTTTGACTCAATGCCGAGACGTGTGGCAGCGGTGATATCCAACAATGGCGGCTACTCTGGCTACTGATTCTGGCAGGAACCACATGTCACAGACGTCTGTAAACGTAATCATTTGATACTTGGTCAACATGTTATCTACAAAATAAATTTTGTTGTGGTACCTCTTGTCTTTCTAGGTGTTGCATTTACGGTGGCCAGCAGTGTACATTAAGATGGATAGCTTCATTTTCTATTGTTGCTGCCAACATGACCTTCACTCTCGTATATTCCTTTTTTGGAACAAAATGTCTATAATGCTGAGAGAAAAGTAAGTAAATTCGTTTGAAAATCTGGATCATCAATTGTATCACAGTCACTTGATAATGCTCCTGAATCCATCATCTTCGCCAGAAATAGCAACAAGCTGCAATGCACAAAAGCACACGGACTTGTACCACTACTCAAATAAATTCCTGCTTGCTTTCTCTAATGCGTCAGCATTGAGGTGCTCTGTGTTGGCAGCAGGACGACACTGGAGCTGTCCCACAATGCAAATAAGTTGAAAACGACTCGTGTGAGTACGCACGTGAGGGTAACTCCATTTTTTAAAAAAGTGGACTTGTACCACTGTTCAAATAAGCCCTTTAAATAAACCCTTAGCAACCGGAATACCAACGTGCAAAACGAAAACGCTACGAACTTATGCACTAACGAAACAATTACATCTACAAAACTGTTCGATAACCAGAAAGTCGATTTAAGTGTAAGACTGGGCGAATCATTAGACGCAACAGTTTTTTTTCGCTTGTCAAGGCAAGTATCTATCATAACAAGAAAAGACAACAAAAGAAATATATGATTCTCACATATGAAATACGTATTTTTATTCTCTGGTGTCAGCGCAGTAAGCTGCACTTATACACTTACTCGAAAGTATTTCTTCAGAAATAAGTTGTAGCATATGTCGTTGAATCAGTGAGATTCGGCTGTTTTGACATGTCTTCCGCTATAATCAGTGTCTCTTAGTAATTTAATAACGAATGGAACTCATAAACATAACAATTTATTCCTCAATTAAGTCGAAAAATTATTCAAAACATCAATCATCCTTACGACACTGGAATCGTCTGCTGCGCTTGCAGCTCTAGCGTTGCCCCAGCTGTCAAACGGTAACAAGCGACACACCAGAGTGTCGCTACTGTACGTATTAGACTGTGGTTGCACCCTAACGCAAGATGAGCAGTGGGTGCCTAACGGTCGTCTGATCATTTTGTTCCAGGTAGCCCCTCGGCCGAGCAACATGGCAGACGACGAGCTGGACGCCGTAGTGCCGTGTGCGGCGCGGTTGCGCACCCTGGGCTACTGGCGGAGGAGCGGCGCCTCGGAAGGAGTCGGGCGGTACCTGCGCGGCTGGCTCTCGTGCTCGCTCATCGCCTGCATCTCGCTCAGCGCCACCGAGACGCTCATCGCGGACACGCCCTCTGACCTGGCCGAGCTCACCATGACCGCCTTCGAAATGACTGTGCCGCTCACTGTAGTGTCTAAGGTAACAGGGTGGTGTAGGCAACACCAAAATCCTCATGATGACACACCATTCTGTCCGTCAACAAAGTATGAGGCGTGTTTTTTTAAGTAAGTACCGTTTTGAAATAAAAAAAGACGTGCTATGATATCTCAATAATTTTACTTTTACATGAAAGCCTGTACCTTAATCTACGCACTGACGCCATTACAGTCTGATTCTTCCTTGTCTACGTTGTGTACTGAGTGTTTAAGGTGCCTCCGATAATCGTGAGTCCCGCCGACTGTGAAGTACTGGCTGTTATAAGATTTCTTAGTGCTAAAGGCCTAAAAGCGATCGATATTCATCGTGAGATCTGTGCAGTGTACGGAGAAAACATTATGAGTGATGGAATGGCAAGAAAGTGGGTGAGAGCATTTAAAGATGGCTGCACAAATGTGCATGATGAACAATGGAGTGTGCATCCTTCGGTCGTTAATGAACGTTGGTGCGGGAAGTATACAATAAGGTGAGACGAAAACAGACACTTCACGGTTTTCTCCTTGCGGGATGACTTTCCTAATGTTTCTCGTAGTGTTTTGTATGGCATTGTGACCGAGCACTTGAATTGCCGAATACTGTGCTCACGTTGGGTACTGAAAATGTTGACGGATTTGAACAAAACCAAACGTTTAGACAGTGCATTGACTTTCCGTGAGCGGTACCACAATGACGGTGATGACTTCTTAAGCCAAATTGTTACGGGCGATGAAACATGGGTGGTGTACGTCACACCAGAATCAAATCAACAGTCCATGGAAGTTGAGCAAGGGCATCGTTTTGCTGCAAGGCAATGACCGTCCGCATGTGGCGAATCAGACCAAAGATCTCATCACATCTTTTCTATGGGAAACTCTAGATCATCCTCCATACAGCCCCGATCTTGAGCCCAGTGACTGCCATCTGTTCCTGCACTTGAAGAAACACCTGGGCCGTCAGCATCTTCAAGACGATGACGAAGTAAAAACAGTGGTGATGCAGTGGTTAACAAATCAGGCGGCAGACTTCTGTGAGGAGGGTATTCAAAAAATGGTACAACACTATGGCAAGTGCCTCAATATTGACGGAAATTATGTAAAAAATTAGCTTAGGGTACAGGCTTTCATGTAAAAATAAAATTATTGAGATATCTTAGCACGTCTTTTTTTAATTGCAAAACGGTACCTACTTAATAAACACGCATCGTAGTTTCTGGACAGAGTGTCTCCAGCGTCATCTTTATGTACTACAAAAACAGCGACCGTAAAGGGTGGAGCATGAAAATGCCAAGTTCCTTTTCTATACTCATCGGAATGTTTTGTTGGCGGTATCGCTGCAGATATACTCTGCGTCTACATTGAGATATTGGTCCGCTGTGATCACGAAATGTGTGCTATCAATTCAGGAGCGAATCATACTGATGACCATTGTACCATTAATGTTATTGCATTCACAGTTACTTTCTCCATCGAAATATGTTTCGACCATGAATTATCACAAAAGATTTCCGAAGGTGATCAGCCGCTTTTCTCTCATTACCTAATATTATTGTCGATAAATGCAGCGTCAAGTTGTCTTAACATGCACGAGCTTCCGATCAAGTACTCCTCCGTCAGTGTGAAGTTGTGACTGTCGTTCACAGAGCTGAGATTCATATAGGGACTTCTGGTAACCACCTTTGGTTCGCTGCCATACCACTTGGAGCCGTCCAATATTATCAGTCCATTATATCGCTTCTTATTGCCTGATTTTTACTCTTTTTCGTTTCATAGTTGACGGAAATTAGTTTCATTACATTGCGCTTCTGATTACGACTTCTCGTGTGTACCGCACTCGTTGTAAATACAATATTCGTGTTGTGATTGCGTTCGACTCGCATCCGTGGGGTGCAGTAAAAATTAGTTTCATTACATCGCGCTTCTGATTACGACTTCTCGTGTGTACCGCACTCGTTGTAAATATGATTTTCGTGCTGTGATTGCGTTCGACTCGCATCCGTGGGACGCGGTAAATGATTCCAAATTTGTTTTTGTTTCATGTAAAACAGTTCTGCGGACTTGTGTGAATCTGTTAGTGCTTACGAATCTCAGTCTGAACTGCTCGATTTAAATGTACTGTAGGTATACTGCTCGCAGTTCACTATTTTGCTTTTTATTCATCCGTTTTCCGTACCTTCTCAAACTGAATGGAGAACTCGATCTTAACAGGTTTCGACAGCACTGGTACTCAGCTTTATTATATCTTGCCGCGGAACGAGTTTGTAATTCTGCTTTTAATCATGTTGCTTCTTGCCATTGAGTGCTATGAATTTCAGTATCTTTCAGAGTATGGATGTGGGTGTAGATGAGTAGGATCTCCGCTTCGTAGTCCTGGTGACTAGAGCATTTTTCCTTGCAAATGTTAAAAATGTGCCAGAAGTTGCGCATGTGTTTTCACACGTTACTAATAGTTACTACAAACAGTACGTTTTAAAAGACGTTGCTGAAAATTTCGGTGGCCACAATTAAATGGACGGTAACAAAAATAACATATATTAACAGTGCATTTAAATCGAGCAGTTCATACTCGGTTTCGTAAGCAGTAATAAATAGACATGAGTCCACAGACCACAACGTGGTGAAACCAGTTTCTGTTTCATATGAAACGAAAACTAAAATAGGCCCATTTACCCACCCAATATTATGGATAAAAGCAAAAATTAAGCAGAATACGAGCAACATATTTACTTTACAATTCAAAGAGTCCAGCAAGCACAAGAAGGTCGCAATCAGCAATATAATGTCCTCTTGATAACAGCTACACGGCTGAAACTGAGTTATTGGGATTTACAGATAAATACTCTTTACCCTCAGGTTATCAGATCCATCCATGAAGTATTATCATCTAGTACTCTCATTTAGAAAAAAAAAACAACAACAAAAATACACATTTCCGCGCCATATTACTCGTATTCAAACTTCACTGCCACGCCACTTGGAGCGCTGCTGTCGTTTACTGTTTCCGTGTCGTAACATAGCCCTTGAACTTATGATATTTTGGTTTTCTGTGGTGCCATGTGGTTGCTTCTGCAGTCGTTATACAGCGGCGGTACAGCATGTGACGTAACTGGTGCGCAGTCCAGCGACTTAAGGTAATGTTTTTGTTGCAAGACCGTCGCGCCTCTTTCAAACTTCCCATCGCTGGCTCCCAAGTTGTGTTTAACTGCAGGCCGCCACATTTACTGAGGCTGTTTTCCGACAGTTTTATCTCGATCGCTTCTTTTGTGATGCTATCCCAGAAACTATGTGCCAGCTTTACAGTAGATGTTTGTTTGAATGCAGTTCGCTGTCCGCCTTCCAGAGCAAGAGTTGCTACCATTTGTTTCTCAGGATACAGTGAGCGGAAATACCCCTCACGTTCTATACGAAGCTGTTCGATTGTACGCACCGTCTGTGCAACATAAAACTAACCACAACGCACAGTACATTGCATATTCCTTGAGTTCTATACACTGCATCACTTTCCACCGCTCTCATTACTTCTTCATTTTCTTTCTGGAGACCCAAAGACCGAGTCGATTACATGCCTATATCGCAACCAGCTAATCTCTCCTTGCATAAAACAGCAAACACATAAGCTTCTTCGTGTCCTCTGGAGCCTCCTGGTCATTAGTTCTTGGTGAATTAGCTGCTGAAGTTTATTAGTTATTGTTGCTGTTTTCTTTGAAAACTTTCCGTAAGGGGCTCAATTCTTTCGTCCATTTCTCAGGTCTGAAACAGCTTCTGCTCGATGTTGATGTACGAATAGTTCAGGTAGCTCTCCACGCTATTTTATCATGTGCCAACGTCTCCAGCTCTGCACAAATCGTGCAAGCTACTTCCACTTGAACGTGGTTATTGTATTCAAGCCTTGATTTCTTTGTACAGTTTTTAACCCCATACTTCCGTCAATTACCACAATGACACTTCCATAATTAGTAAGGATGTGTCTTATCAACCGACAACATACGTAAGCCAAGTACTGCCATAATTTTATTTTCTCTCCAGTTCCATTTAGTAGCTCTTAGTTAATTATCCACCCAACATTGAGCATTCTTCTGTAACATAATATCTCAAAACCTTCAGTTTTTGTTCGACTGATCTGTCTATGGTCCACGTTTCAGTTCTGTTAAGCCTACACAGCAAACAAATATCCTCAGAAAATACTCCTTAATATATAACGTAAACAATTTTTTTCTCTTACACCACCGCTTTTCTTGGTCTTAAGGAAGTTTTTCTTCGTGGACTGTTCTTTCATTCTTACATAAACAGTTTATTTCACACCACACGGGAATATGATTTCTTAAAGAAACTTACAGCGGCTTCGGGAACACACATAGAAAATATTTATCTTGTTATTGCCTTTTTGCGTTTTATATCCTTTCATTTGTGGCCATCATTACTTAGTTCGTCCGTCCTCGGTAGCTGAGTGGTCAGCGCGACAGAATGTCAATCCTCAGGCTCCGGGTTCGATTCCCGGCTGGGTCAGAGATTTTCTGCGCTCAGGGACTGGGTGCCGTGTTGTCCTCATCATCATTTCATCCCCATCGACGCGCAAGTTGCCGAAGTGGCGTCAAATCGGAAAAACTTGCACCCGGCGAACGGTCTACCCGACGGGAGGCCCTAGTCACACGACATTTTTTTTATCACTTAGTTTGCTGCTCATTTACTGAAACTCATCCACTACTTTCAGTGTCTCATTTTTTCATCTAATTCTGTCAGCGCCACCTGATTAAACTCGATTAAATTCCATTACCCATATTTTACTTTTGTAGATATTCGTCTTATAACCTCTTTTTAAGATCATACGTCTCATTCTGCTGATCTTCCAAGTTCTTTGCCGTCTTTGACACAATTAATGTAGTAAAATCAAACATCTATACACGTGCAGTTGAAGGCTTGAGAGCCACTAGGAATGCTGTGACTGCGCAGTTGACTGTTTTAAGAGATTCGAAATAAGTTCCCCATATTTCATTGTGAATAACAGAGTGGCTTTCGTACATGGTTAAAACATTTTGCACCTTCCTCACTCTACGCTCAACACACAAGACGAGTATCCGCATTTGAACTTTAACAGACTTTGGCAATAACGATTCACACTGTCCAGTTACCATTAGTGAATGACCCTCGTAGTGTGCGACGCCTTAGGTAAATGGACCTTACAAATCTTTTAAATGCATCTTACAAAACATAATAGCTCTGTATGGTCTGGTTTATATGTATTCTCGAGATCTATTAAGCCCATCTCAGAGCGATGTTAATGACTGTTTTCCATTGTATTACTTATTCGTTTTACTATTGTACATTGTAACGGAAAGAATTACCTCGTATTATTTTGAGTGTTTAAGGAAACAATTGTGATTTGCAAATCTGTGTCTGCTACATCAATAACAATGGAAACTTTGGATTTTAACTCATCCGTCGAAACTAATAGTTTATCAAGGCGGCAGTTGTAAGTTGCCAGCAGGTATCTCCCTGCTGCAGCTAATCCTCTTGCTCTCTTGTTTATTACCCATATGTGTCGAGTTTCAACAAGTGTAATTAGATTAGAATAGATTATATTAGTACTTGTTCCATATATCATGAATACGACACTTCGTAATGATGTGGAACGTGTCAGGTTAGTAAAAGGTGTCTATATAAGATATTACATTAGACAAAATATTACATGACAATCAATTTTTTTTTTTGTGGAGGTTGGGAAATTACCCACTTACTATATCCAAAAATTCATCTAATGAGTAGAAGGAGTTGCCATTAAGAAATTCTTTTAATTTCCTTTTAAATGCTATATGGCTATCTGTCAGACTTTTGATGCTATTAGGTAAGTGACAAAGACTTTTGTGGCAGCATAATTTACCCCCTTCTGAGCCAAAGTTAGATTTAACCTTGAGTAGTGAAGATCATCCTTCCTCCTAGTGTTGTAGCCATGTACACTGCTATTACTTTTGAATTCGTTCGGATTGTTAATAACAAATTTCATAAGTGAATATATATATTGTGAGGCTACAGTGCAGATTTCTAGCTCTTTAAATAAGTGTCTGCAGGATGATCTTGGGTGGACTCCAGCTATTATTCTGATTACACGCTTTTGTGCAATGAACACTCTTTTACTCAATGATGAGTTACCCCAGAATACGATGCCATACGAAAGCAGAGAATGAAAATAGGCGTGGTAAGCTAATTTACTCAGATTTATATCGCCAAAATTTGCAATGACCCTAATAGCATAAGTAGCTGAACTCAAACGTTTCAGTAGATCCTCAGTGTGTTTTTCCAGTTCAACCCCTCATCAATGCATACACCTAGAAATTTTCAATATTCTACCTTAGCTACCGATTTCTGACCGATGTCTATGTTTATTAATAGGGTCATTCCATTTACTGTGTGGAACTGTATATACTATGTTTTGTCAAAGTTTAATGAGAGCCCATTTGCAGAGAACCACTTAATGATTTTCTGAAAAACATCGTTTACAATTTTGCCAGTTAATTCTTGTCTGTCGGGTGTGATAGCTATACTTGTATCAACGGCAAAAAGTACCAGCTTTGCATCTTGGTGAATATAGAATGGCAAGTCATTAATATATATTAAGAACAGCAGAGGACCCAAGACCCAACCTTGTGGCACTCCATTCTTGATTGTTCCCCAGTTTGAGAAATCATCAGTTTTTTGCATATTATGTGAACTGTTTATTTCAACTTTCTGCACTCTTCCACTTAGGTATGATTTAAACCATTTGAGCACTGTCCCATTCATACCACAGTACTTGAGCTTATCTAGAAGAATTTTATCGACAGTGCGGCACTGCACGCCATAAAAATCAAAGCATTCAAGGACAACACCAGCAGTTTCAGGAAACTGGTTGTTTATGTAGAGGGAACTTCGTAAATAGGTCACTGTGCGTTCATTCAATGCATAGAGTGCACTGACCAGAGTTTTGCGCCTAGTCCATATAAGTCAACTCGTCATGCCTCCTGAGAGATATCTATCCTTCATGTTTGTGTTTTAGAGAAAAAGCATTCAACTGCTAACGTCCAAAGACTGATCATACAGATGGAAGATAAAAATTTCCTAATCTTAGACATGGTGCGATTCGTGCGATTCAGCAACTTTATAGAGGTGAAGAGGTTAAAAAATGGGCCAATCAGTTGCAAATCAAAGGCGTATTTTGCCCTGGACGTAGGTTTCGATATTTCTGAAAAAAATCTTCTTACCACCATGTGATGTCACAAGGCCCACTCCTTCTAAAGAAGATATTTTTACAAGTATTGAATTCTAGGTCAAGGACTAAATAAACCTTCAGATTGAGACTGGTTGGTTGATTTTTACTGCCTCTTAAGAATTTCCTTTCATATTTTGTTTTAAATGACGAAACTACATTCCGTTTGAGTGACACAGAGAACAAGATAAGAATTTTTGGAACACATCAGCTAGCTACTACAGCCAGGGACAAGAGAAACTGTCCAAAGTCTCATAAGATTGGACAGCATTTTTTAGAAAAACTGGTTACAGAAGCATCACACACCTACATACACCAAAGATCAGGATATTTATACAGTTGGGATATCATACCAGAAATTACATTTTTTCAACAGGACGCAGCATTTCTTAAAAATGTGTGTCCTCTCCAATGGTTCAGTCTGAGACATGGCAGTAGTATGGCTACCCACTGTCCAAATTCATCACACTTCTCCTCCTTAATTGAATTAATTAAAGTAACGAAAGAAAGAACTGAGTTGCTATGAACACGTTTAGCTGTAGAGAATTTTATTAGGCGAAATGTTGTGAACACCGCCATGTGATCCGAGCAGCAAATGACTAGATATTCTAATTTTAATTCAGTTGATTGATGTCATTTCGTGTGTGCCAGAAGCGAATGGGATCCGCCATTGTCGCAGACTGGGGCAGTCGTGGCCCAGAAAACACAAGTCACTGAGACGCAAGTGAAGCCAAGGCGTCGGGAAAGTCTCTGAGCCTGGCAAATGGATACAAACTGTATCCTAAGCAGAAATACTGCATAGTTTGCAGCAGTGAACATCTCATCATCCCAAATAGGTGGAACAGTCTAAAGTGGAAAGTAAGACATGATAAAGTTATGAACTGTAGTAGTTAGGAGAGAGGAAAAATTCTGGTAGGTATCACTTTGCGAGGGTATCTCATGGAGATACCGACAGAAGGTAGTCTGATATTAAAAATAGTAGTAATTCCGGAATTTGAGGGGGTTACATCATTATCACCGTGGTTGGTAAGCAGTGGGGAGGACGCGCCATTGTTCAGGAAAACGATCATGAATAGCTCAGTAGGTAGTTCACTGAAGAGGAATGGACATCTCTGAACAGGGCAATCACAGATGCTGAGAGAAAAACATAGGTATAAAGAATATAATTGCGAAGACACCATGAGTAAGAGAACAAATACTTCAGCTGATCGATGAATGATGGAGCTAAAAAAAAGTCCAGGAAAATTCTAGAATACAGGAACATGAGTTGCTGAGCAATGAAATAAGCAGGAAGTACAGAGGAGGTAAGGCTAAATGGGTCCATGAAAAATGCGAATAAATCGAAAAAGAAATGAGTGTCTGAAGGCCTGACTCAGCATATAGAAACATCAGCATATAGAAAGATCAAATGAAAAGCAAGCGTAACATTAAGAGTGCAATGTGAATTTCATTGTTAATGCAGTGGAGAAAGCAGAAAGGTGGAAACAGAACACTGAAGGCCTTTGTGAGAGATAAGAAGTGGCTGGAGAAGTGATAGAAGAAGGAATAGGAGACTGCATAGAAGAGGTAGCGGATCCAGTATTAGAATCAGAATTTACATAATGGTTTAGAAGACTGAATATTGAATAAGGCAGAAGGGGTAGACAACATTCCATCGGAATTTCTAAAATCATTGGGGGAAATCGAAACAAAGCGACTTTCTGGTTGGTGAGTAGAATGTAAGAGTCAGGCGATACACCATCTGACGTTCGGAAAGACGTTACCAACAATTCCGAAGACTGCAAGACCCGACAAGAGCGAGAATTACCGCACAAATAGCTTAAGTTTCTGACAAGAATAATAAATAGAAGAATGAAAAAGAAAACTGACGATCTGTCAAACGACCATCAGTTTGGCTTTAGGTCAGGCAAGGGCACCAGAGAGGCAGTCCTGACGTTCATAGAATATGTAGACCTGTAAAAAGCGTTCGCCTACGTCCATGTTCTAATTTCTGAGAAAAACGAGCGTAAGCTATAGGGGAAGACGGGTCGTACGCAGTATGTACAAGAGCCAAGAGGGAACAATAAGACTGAAAACCTAGAACGAAATTACTTATTCTAGGCATGCTGCCACAGGATGGTAGGTCAACAACTGTTTAGTACTGAGGAAATTGGATTATTCTTTTATTTCGTCTGATTAATAGCAAGGTATGTGGTTTGAGCCTGGGTGTGTCAGCCCGAAACCGGTGACCACTACAGTTGCGTTTTATGTCAATGCAACTGAGACTGTTGAAATAAAAGAATTATGCTATTTCCTTGGGAAAAGGATGCTATGATTAGGATTCTGCGATGTAGTCTTTCACCGACACAGTTCAATCTGTACGTCGAAAAAGCAATGAGGGAAATGAAGGAAACGTGAAAGAGCGAAATTAAAATTCAAGGTGAAAGGATATCAGTAATAAGATTCTCTGATGACATTGTTATCCTTGGTGAAGGCGAAGAATTTCAGGATTTCCTCAATCGGATGGACAGTCTAATGAGTACAGAATATGGACTGAGAGTTAATCTAAGATAGACGAAACTGATGAGAAGCAGCAGAAATGGGAAATGTGAGAAAATTAACATCAGGAGTGGTGATTACAAGGTAGATGAAGTTAAGGGACTCTCCTATCTATGTAGCAAAATAACCCACGAAGGAAGAGGGAGGAGGACATAAAAGGGAAAGTGGCCTACACAAGTCAACTAATATCAAACATAGGCCTTAATTTGAGGAAGAAATTGATGAGAATGTACGTTGGAGCAACATATTGTATTCAGTGGAACCTGGACTCTGAGCAAACTGGAAGAAAACATAATCTAAGCATCTGAAATGTGGTGCTACAGAAGAAGGTTAAAAATTAGGTGGACTAATAAGGTAAATAAGGAGGAGGTTCGCCGGAGAATCGATGAAGAAAGGAATGTAAGGAAATCACTGATAAAAGAAGCGATAATATGGTAGAAAATCTGTTCTGACATCACGGAATATCCTGCATGGAAGCAGAGGGAGCCGTAGAGGGTAAAACTATAGAGGAAGACAGAGACTGGAATACATCCAGCAAATAATTGAGGACGTAGATTGCAAGTGCTACTCTGAGATGTAGAGGTTGGCACAGGAGAGGAACTCGTGGTGGGCCACATCAAACCAGTCAGGAAACTGATGACTCAAAAAAAAAAAAAAAAAAAAAAAAAATCCTCATTGCTGGCAACAATTTGGCTGATTTTACTGTTCCTATGTTTGCTGCCGCAGTGTTGTGGCTTTAACTTCACTTACGACAGTTTGGTTGCGCCGGGGAGAGAATAACGTTATTTCGTGTTCGTTGGAAAAGTGCCAAATATTCCTCTGACGTTTCGGTAGTGTCGAGGCGGGAGTAAAAAGTTACGTTCGCGAGAGCGCTGTGAAATCTGATTGAAGCATTTGTAACTCTGTACAAGTGTTGTACACCTGTGAAATTGGAAGACACTAGACCTCGACAATTTGTTAAGCTTTTGGCAGATTTCTCTGTGATTCATTTGCGGGTGTAACGTCTTCCCCCTAGCACATTTGTTCTCAGAACTGTTATATTGGAGTGCAATGTGCTGGTAGCTGTCCTGTAGGTAAGTTTGAAAGTTGGGGAAAATGCCGTTGGAGAAGACGCAGTACCAAAAGGGTAGATCTGTTATTCATCAGATCAACCCACCCCTGCTGGATTATCACTTTCCGATACAGGTAGTTTACTGGAGGTATGTTGTGAGTTACTTTTTGTATCGCCGTTACTTTCTCTCGTAGCAATCCGATGTGTTTTCCCCCGTTCGGCAGAAACAAAGCAACTGGAATTTATGTGAAATACGAGAGCGGTGAGGTTACAGGTTATAATGGCTCCCTGATCTCCTATTAATCCATTGGGCTCCAAAAGTTACCTGATCTCGAAGTATAGGAATTTTTTAAAAATTATCTGTTAGTTTGTGCAAGGTTTCGTCAGTATACCTCCCTCTCCAACAACGTAGACTGAACTGAGGCACCGCATAGGAACAGCAGTGAATGCAGAAACTCCAGAGATGTTTGTAATGTATGGGATGAGTTTACTACCAACTGGATTTTTGTGGTGCATCTGTAGAAGTGCTCATTGAAAAGTTCTTAAAGGTAAATAAAAGATTCGTTGCTAAATCTAAATGTAAAAGGCATTACAAGGTTGTATGTGCATGCATGCACAAGATAAACCCTTGTCAAAAGGAATGGTTCTGTTGAAAATGAAATATCTGTTGACCTAATGTATAAGTTAAAATTCACCGATTTTTATAATGTTTATTGTCTTATGAAATCATATGTATCTTTATCTAACACTGTGTGCTTGAGTTGAGTGTTGTTATATACAATACCTTACAAAATCACCAAAAAACTTGTACATACCCTGTTGTAGTAATACCCTGTTACATACAATGATGTTAATTTATTTATTTATTTATTTATTGTTCCGTGGGGCCAAATTAAGGAGAAGTCTCCATGATCGTGGAACGAGTCAATACATGAAATTATAACACGATAGTAGAAACAGATAAAATGAAATATAAGAAACATATTCAGGCGAAAATTCGTAAGTTTAACTAAAGAAAATCAACACTGTAACAGTGGAATTTGCTTAATTTTTCAGCTCTTCCAGGAGCTCCTCGACAGAATAGAAGGAGTGAGCCATGAGGAAACTCTTCAGTTTACACTTAAAGAGTTTGGGCTACTGCTAAGAGTTTTGAATTCTTGTTGTAGCTTATTGAAAATGGATGCAGCAGAATACTGCACTCCTTTCTGCACAAGAGTCAAGGAAGTGCATTCCACATGCAGATTTGATTTCTGCCTAGTATTAACTGAGTGAAAGCTTCTAACTCTTGGGAATAAGCTAATATTGCTAACAACAAACGACATCAAAGAAAATATATACTGTGAGGCCAATGTCAGAATTCCCAGACTATTGAATAGGGTTCGACAATAGGTTCTCTAACTTACACCACATGTAGCTCAAACAGCCCGTTTTTGAGCCAAAAATACCCTTTTTGAATCAGAAGAATTACCCCAAAAAATAATACCATACGACATAAGCGTATGAAAATATGCGAAGTAGACTACTTTTCGTGTTGAACTGTCACTTATTTCAGACACTGTTCTAATGGTAAATAAAGCAGCATTTAGTTTCTGAACAAGATCTTGAACATTGGCTTTCCCCAACAGCTTACTATCTATCCGAACGCCTAGAAACTTGAACTGTTCCGTCTCGCTTATAATATGCCCATTCTGTCTGATCAAAATATCGGTTCTTGTTGAATTGTGAGTTAGAAACTGTAAAAACTGAGTCTTACTGTGATTTAGCATCAAATTACACTCCTGGAAATTGAAATAAGAACACCGTGAATTCATTGTCCCAGGAAGGGGAAACTTTATTGACACATTCCTGGGGTCAGATACATCACATGATCACACTGACAGAACCACAGGCACATAGACACAGGCAACAGAGCATGCACAATGTCGGCACTAGTACAGTGTATATCCACCTTTCGCAGCAATGCAGGCTGCTATTCTCCCATGGAGACGATCGTAGAGATGCTGGATGTAGTCCTGTGGAACGACTTGCCATGCCATTTCCACCTGGCGCCTCAGTTGGACCAGCGTTCGTGCTGGACGTGCAGACCGCGTGAGACGACGCTTCATCCAGTCCCAAACATGCTCAATGGGGGACAGATCCGGAGATCTTGCTGGCCAGGGTAGTTGACTTACACCTTCTAGAGCACGTTGGGTGGCACGGGATACATGCGGACGTGCATTGTCCTGTTGGAACAGCAAGTTCCCTTGCCGCTCTAGGAATGGTAGAACGATGGGTTCGATGACGGTTTGGATGTACCGTGCACTATTCAGTGTCCCTCGACGATCACCAGTGGTGTACGGCCAGTGTAGGAGATCGCTCCCCACACCATGATGCCGGGTGTTGGCCCTGTGTGCCTCGGTCGTATGCAGTCCTGATTGTGGCGCTCACCTGCACGGCGCCAAACACGCATACGACCATCATTGGCACCAAGGCAGAAGCGACTCTCATCGCTGAAGACGACACGTCTCCATTCGTCCCTCCATTCACGCCTGTCGCGACACCACTGGAGGCGGGCTGCACGATGTTGGGGCGTGAGCGGAAGACGGCCTAACGGTGTGCGGGACCGTAGCCCAGCTTCATGGAGACGGTTGCGAATGGTCCTCGCCGATACCCCAGGAGCAACAGTGTCCCTAATTTGCTGGGAAGTGGCGGTGCGGTCCCCTACGGCACTGCGTAGGATCCTACGGTCTTGGCGTGCATCCGTGCGTCGCTGCGGTCCGGTCCCAGGTCGACGGGCACGTGCACCTTCCGCCGACCACTGGCGACAACATCGATGTACTGTGGAGACCTCACGCCCCACGTGTTGAGCAATTCGGCGGTACGTCCACCCGGCCTCCCGCATGCCCACTATACGCCCTCGCTCAAAGTCCGTCAACTGCACATACGGTTCACGTCCACGCTGTCGCGGCATGCTACCAGTGTTAAAGACTGCGATGGAGCTCCGTATGCCACGGCAAACTGGCTGACACTGACGGCGGCGGTGCACAAATGCTGCGCAGCTAGCGCCATTCGACGGCCAACACCGCGGTTCCTGGTGTGTCCGCTGTGCCGTGCGTGTGATCATTGCTTGTAAAGCCCTCTCGCAGTGTCCGGAGCAAGTATGGTGGGTCTGACACACCGGTGTCAATGTGTTCTTTTTTCCATTTCCAGGAGTGTATTTTCCACAAGCCACGAACTTATTTCATGAACTACATTATTTGATACTGTTTCAATATTAGGCCTACACACAAGATCCTTCACCACCAAGCTGGTGATATCAGCAAACAGACATATTTTTGAATCACTTGTAATACTAGAAGGCATATCATTTATATAAATAAGAAACAGCAGTGGCCCCAGCACCGATGTTATCGTAAGTACTTTGCTCATCCACAGGGAGTGTGCTGCATTCTCCAGCGAGACACCATACACAACCTGGTCGACTTACTGGTGGACATGAGACGCCGCTACGGCGAAAGAGACAACGGCCCAGGCCGACGAACCGCTTGTCACCTGCATGTCCTCATGGTACAACGCGTGCTACTGGTACGTCGTACAGTGGCTCTGTTTCCGACCCTAACGATGGTCTCTGACTATAGGCACCAGTATTTCCTCCACAGTTTACCGAGGTGAGGTGAGTCGATAAAACGTCATACACAGGTTTAACTCCAAGGAAATTTATATACTTTCCTTCAAAGCTGAGTTTATTATCTGAAGTATCGGGAGGCCCATACGTAATGCGGTACTGAACACTAGAGGCCATGAAAGGGGGACCCATCTGAATAGAAGAAAGCCTTGAGTTCGAGTCATCAGTAGAGATGCTGTAGCAGCAGGATGCGTCAGTGAGGAGAGCGGACTAGTCATTGTATTTGACTAGTCTTTGTATGTGACTCGAGTAACAAATCTATCAGGCATATTTCAACCCCTCAACAGCTGCCCAGTTTCACTGTTGGCGATGTGATCGTATAGTGGAAACGAGAAGGCACAACAAGAGCTAAACCAGTACCAAGCAAACGACATGAACTGACGGACAGTGCCTGTCGAACATTACTGATGGTGTGACTTTACGGATGGTGGTTGTGAAACGTAATTTCTAGTAACAAACCCAACATTCGTCTGACCATAGTGTACGTCAGACACTCTGTAACTAAATTCTCTTCAAGAAAGTTGCATATTTAAGCAGATGACAGCGATGTAATGAAACAAACCAAACCGAATGTAAAATGCTGGGCTAATCCAGAATACTGGTGGAACATTAAAAAAATTTGAAAACAGCTGACGATGCGCTCCAACTGGGCTGGCATACATATGGTTTTCATTGCCAAAAACAATTCAAGGAGGGGTTAGTACGCCATCAAATAAGCAACACACAAATCTGTTAAAAAAAACCATGTTGTTGATGGCCCTTTTCCTCCTATTAGGCTGGTGTACATTAGCAACAGTACAAACACAAGGATGAAAATTCCGTGCAACATTATTCACGTAACTTGCACTGGAGCCCCTAAATCTTAGTAATATCATTCGTCCGTAAATTCGGCTATCCCCACTCTGATGTCAATAAATGATACCGCCGGCACGCGGGACTCTATATACAAAACGCCAGTATAGTTCTGTATTGTTTTGCCACCGAAACACACAATATCCTCAAAGACAATAAAACTGACACTAACAATCGGTACCTGAAAGTCATCTGCGATTACTTAATCCAATACTGAGAAAGTACACGACAAGATGACAGGCATTATTCTACTTCCAGCATCAGTGTGAGAGATGATGTAACAGCGTGACATAAGCTTTGATCATCTGGGCTGACGACAACTAAATTTCTAAGTAATGTCACAATCAAAAATATGATTTTAAAACACCAATTCCAGTCACTTCCTACGCGTTTGTTTATAGTTCGACTCTGCAGACATCAGAGGTCTATCAAACAGATTATTGCATCACTGAAGCGTACACAGACATCAGCTACAGATCCGTCCTCAATCGACGCCCGTTGATATCTGCGTCGAAAACGGGACACTGAAACGTGCTCATAAATTTTGGCTGCCTATGACGTCAGACTTGTCACAGTTCTCAAATTATGATGTTCCACGTGTGTTCCTCCCCGATAAACTCACTCCGATATCTCCTTATATTAATGTTGTGGCACTTTGTCCGCTTTAGAAGTTACAAGGAGAGGTCCTCAGCGGTCTGATCGACGTTTTGAAACCATCTATACTGTGATTTAGGATAAGATCCCGGATATCACACATTGCAGCCATTCACCCTGATGCGCTCCCCTTTGCTAAAAAAATTCGGAAAATCGTTTGTCACTTAATAGTGTTAAAAGAAGCCGCAGTAAATGACACATTTGTGTGGTGTAATCCATAAGCAAGTCGCCTCAGAAGTAGGAGTTTGTGGGTTCGAAACTTGATAGGTGCAGTAGTGTTTTTACCTTATCTCTTTCTCTTTTTATTTCAATATTTATCTTATCTTTATCCCATGACTTTGACCATCATTTTTACCAGTTAACTGACTTAAAATAATTTTTTATTTCCATTCCTTTTTCACATAATTTTAACAGTAATATCAATTAGATTTGCTCTCATTTTTCTTCCTTCATTCTTTTTCCACTTAAATCTTTGTTCGTGTATTTTTTATTAATTTTATGCATTAATTTCGTTTTAACTTCTTTTGTGTCATTACGCTCATTTTCGACCACATTATTGCGTTCATTAGTTTGATTTTTTCAGCTATTTGTCAAAAACTTACATTTTTAGCCCATGTCTGTGCACAAAATATAGCTTACTTCTTACATAGAAGATAACAGCTACCACACCCTCTTTACAATGCAATTTATTTATTTAAATAGCGCTGATATCTGTTTCGAACCGACAGATTCATCTTCAGACGGATACTTCTAGTTTTACATTAGTTTTCGCGTTTTGTTTCCCCAACTGGTGATATTTTCTTATGGTGGTGGTGCCCCTACAACCAAAACGAGATGTGATACTATGTCCTTTTAACTGTAATTGTGCCTCACTACTATTTTAAGTGATGTATTACAGGTAAGATGTTCCAGTGCGGCTAAAACTGTTAAGATGCACTTTTTTATGTGAATATATGCACATAATGCAAACCACCACTCACACACTAAAAAGTTTCATCACATGGAGGTGTGTATACAAAGATGGCGATATTACAATCGTAATAACGCCAACTGCTTCGACTCTCAGAGATATTTCGTCAACAGATGCAAAAGAAACACAACGAATCTCAACATCAAATGT
The DNA here is from genome assembly GCF_021461385.2 of Schistocerca piceifrons. Taxonomy (NCBI): domain Eukaryota; kingdom Metazoa; phylum Arthropoda; class Insecta; order Orthoptera; family Acrididae; genus Schistocerca; species Schistocerca piceifrons. The sequence continues at coordinate 567,011,708 of NC_060138.1, forward strand.
AACAGGAAATGTCTGTCAGCACAGTAACAACAAATTATATAAAAGTGAAGATTAATTCTAAAACCAGTACCGCCAAAATAGTTAAAGCAAAACTTGAAATCATGTGGCTCAAGCCAGAGATAAAAATGCAGTGTAAAGAGAAAGAACTTCTCAACAGGCAACTGTAAAGTCTACACTTGCGACTTGGAAACTGCCTCTCCAGACTTCAGTTCTCTAATATCCTACAATACATTAAGGACTTCACTGTAAAAGAACTACAGAACACACTGTGTCGGCATTAGAAAAAACTTGATGCTTAGAAAATGAAAAAAGAGAACCTCCACCCCCCTCCCCCCCAAAGACTCATATGATACCCAACATCAGTTTCATGAAAGATATATTAACTCAACTAACATCAGTTTTACAAATAATGAATTTGCACTCGTAAACAAAGGTCTAAAGCGTAGCAAGGAGCCCAGACTAAATGGCAATAACTTGAAGAGTCTTATTGTGTCTATTAAGTTTGCATGTGATGCTGTAAAATTAAATTAGAGGGAAAACAATGCTTTAGCCTTCATAGCCAATAAAATAATAACAAGACGCCTCTAAAACGACTGTTCACACAGAAACAGTGACCTAAGCGTTCTAAATTGTATGAACTCCAAACTTCCTAAGATTAAAGCTTTAATAATCAAAGCTGATAAAATTAACTGTGCAGTGATAATGTATGAAAACTATTATGTTGACCAACCATTTAATTCTTGAATAGTAATAACATAACTGAATCAGATTTTGACCCTACTTCTAAATTTAGGCCAAAATTACTAAAACACTTGTTGTTGTTGTGGTCTCCAGTCCAGAGACTGCTGCTCTCCATGCTACTCTATCTTGTGCAAGGTTCTTCATCACCCAGTACCTACTGCAACCTACATCCTTTTGAATCTGTTGAGTGTATTCATCTCTTGGTCTCCCTCTACGATTTTTACCCTCCACGCTGCCCTCCAATACTAAATTGATGATCCCTTAATGCCTCAGAATATGCCCTATCAACCGAGCCCTTCTTCTAGTCAAGTTGTGCCACAAACTCCTCTTCTCCCCAATACTATTCATTAACTCCTCATTAGTTATTTGATCTACCCATCTAATCTTCAGCATTCTTCTGTAGCACCACATTTCAAAAGCTTCTAGTCTCCTCTTGTCTAAACTATTTATCGTCCACGTTTCACTTCCATACCTGGCTACACTCCATACAAATACTTTCAGAAACAACTTCCTGACACTTAAATCTACACTCGATGTTAACAAATTTCTCTTCCTCAGAAACGCTTTCCTTGCCATTGCCAGTCTACATTTTATATCCTCTCTACTTCGACCATAATCAGTTATTTTGCTCCGCGAATAGCAAAACTCGTTTACTACTTTAAGCGTCTCATTTCCTAATCTGATTCCCGCAATATCACTCGACTATATCCGACTACATTCCATTATCCTCGTTTTGATTTTGTTGATGTTCATCTTACATCTTCCTTTCAAGACACTGTCCATTCCGTTCACCTGCTCTTCCAGGTCCTTTGCTGTCTCTGACAGAATTACAATGTCACCGGCAAACCTCAAAGTTTTTATTTCTTCTCCATGGATTTTAATTCCAGCTCCGAATTTTTCTTTTGATTCCTTTACTGCTTGCTCAATATACAGATTGAATAACAAGGGGGATAGGCTACAACCCTGTCTCACTCACTTCCCAACCACTGCTTCCCTTACATACCCCTGGACTCTTACAACTGCCATCTGGTTTCTGTACAATTTGTAAATTGCCTTTCGCTCCCAGTATTTTACCCCTGACACCTTCAGAATTTGAAAGAGAGTATTCGAGACAACATTGTCAAAAGCTTTCTCTAAGCGTACGAATGTTAGACACGTAGGTTTGCCTTTCCTTAATCTATTTTCTAAGATAAGTCGTAGGGTCAGTATTGCCTCATGTCTTCCAACATTTCTACAGAATCCAAACTGATCTTCCCCCGAAGTCGGCTTCTATCAGTTTTTCCATTCCTCTGTAAAGAATACGTTTTAGCATTTTGCAGCAGTGACTTATTAAACTAGTAGTTCGGTAATTTTCACATCTGTCAACACCTGCTTTCTTTGGGATTGGAATTATTATATTCTCCTTGAAGTATGAGGGTATTTCGCCTGCCTCATACATCTTGCTCACCAGATCGTAGAGTTTTGTCAGGGTTGGCTCTCCCAAGGCTATCAGTATTTCTAATGGAATGCTGTCTACTCCAGGGCCCTTTTTTTCGACTTAGGTCTTTCAGTGTTCTATCAGACTCTTCACGCAGTATAATATCTCCCATTTTATCTTCATCTACATCCTCTTCCGTTTCTATAATCCTGTCTTCAAGTGCATCGCCCTTGCATAGACCCTCTATATACTCCTTCCACCTTTCTGCTTTCCCTTCTTTACTTAGAACTGGGTTTCCATCTGAGCTCTTTATATTCATACAAGTGGTTCTCTGTTCTCCAAAGGTCTGTTTAATTTTCCTGTAGGCAGTATTTATCTTACCCCTAGTGGTATGCGCCTCTACATCCTTACATTTGTCCTCCAGTCATCCCTGCTTAGCCATTTTGCACTTCCTGTCGATCTCATTTTTGAGACGTTTGTATTCCTTTTAGCCTGCTTCATTTACTGTATTTTTATATTTTCTCCTTTCAGCAATTAAATTCAATATCTCTTCTGTTACCCAAGGATTTCAATTAGCCCTCGTCTTTTTACCTACTTGATACTCTGCTACCTTCACTATTTCGGCTCTCAAAGCTACCCTTTCTTCTTCTACCGTATTTCTATCCCCCATTCTTGTCAGTCATTCCCTAATACTCTCCCTGAAGCTCTCTAAAACCTCTGGTTCTTTCAGTTTATCCAGGTCCCATCTCCTTAAATTTCCACCTTTTTGCAGTTTCTTCAAAGTTAGTCTACAGTTCATAACCAATAGATTGTGGTCAGAGTCCACATCTGACCCTGGAAATGTCTTACAATTGAAAACCTGGTTCCTAAATCTCTGTATTACCATTATATAATCTATCTGATACCTTCTAGTATCTCCAGGCTTCTTCCATGTTTACAACCTTCTTTCATTATTCTTGAACCAAGTGTTAGCTATGATTAATTTATGCTCTGTGCAAAGTTCTACCAGGCGGCTTCCTCTTTCATTTCTTAGCCCCAATCCATATTCACCTACCACGTTTCCTTCTCTCCATTTTCCTACTATCGAATTCCAGTCACCTATGACTATTAAATTTTCATCTCTCTTCACTATCTGAATAATTTCTTTTATCTCGTCATACATTTCATCAATCTCTTCGTCATCTGCGGAGCTAGTTGGCATGTAAACTTGTACTACTGTGGTAGACGTGTGCTTCGTATCTATCTTGGCCACAATAATGCGTTCACTATGCTGTTTGTAGTAGCTTACCCGCATTTCTATTTTCCTATTCATTATTGAACCTACTCCTGCATTACCCCTATTTGATTTTGTATTTATAACATTGTATTCACCTGACCAGAAGTCTTGTTCGTCCTGCCACTGAACTTCACTAACTCCCACTATATCTAACTTTAACCTATGCATTTCCCTTTTTAAATTTTCTAACCTACCTGCCCGATTAAGGGATCTGACATTCTACGCTCCGATCCGTAGAATGCCAGTTTTCTTTCTACTGATAACGACGTCCTCTTGAGTAGTCCCCGCCCGGAGATCCGAATGGGGGACTATTTTACCTCCGGAATATTTTACCCAAGAGGACGCCAACACCATTTAACCATACAGTAAAGCTACATGCCCTCGGGAAAAATTACGGCTGTAGTTTCGCCTTGCTTTCAGCCGTTCGCAGTACCAGCACAGCAAGGCCGTTTTGGTTAGTGTTACAAAGCCAGATCAGTGAATCATCCAGGCTGTTGCCCCTGCAATGACTGAAAAAGCTGCTGCCCCCCTTCAGGAACCACACTTTTGTCTGGCCTCTCAACAGATACCCCTCCATTGTGGTTGCACGTACCGTACGGCTATCTGTATCGCTGAGGCACGCAAGCCTCTCCACCAACGACAAGGTTCATGGTTCATGGGGGGACCAAAACACTTGAGAATTGTAATTTCCTCCTAACTAATTGGGAAGTGCGTGACTGCATTTCCATGAACCCCACTGTTGGCAATGGGTAGCAGCGTAGCCGAGGTGTTGTCAGATATTTACATAAATCACTTAGAACAGACATTTCTTGAGGGTAACAATAACGTCATCAGCGAAATCGCCAAAAGAAATGTTTATTTTGCTGTTCTTAACCCCACTGGCACACACAGCTAATGTACATAACCTATCAGCTGATGTATAAGTAACTGTATAGTGCACCTGATAATGGCAGCATGTTGCCGAAATGCATTGTGCTAATAAAGTAAAAGTAAAAAGTAACTGAAGCAGTATACATTATTCCACATAATCATATAATACAGTCGCAGACCTCAAACAACTTCCATATAACATGAATAAATTTGAATGAAATTACATGTTTCATGCGCGTAACCGCTTAAGTGTGGCTTCCTCGTGTGACCTCTCCTTTCGCAGATCCATGAGGCTACACTGAGGCAGGTAGGCCTGTGTCCCTCCGCACGGCTCCGCACTCCGTGATGATCTGTGTGGGCGCTGGGCGTGCAACCTCCTTTCCCTGCAACTCCCTCTGGCAATCGGCGAACTTACGTTAACATTGAGTTGTATTCTTGAAGAAAATGCCACGCGAACCGCACTCCCGTGTTCCAGGTGATGGCTCTGTCGATAATCGGGGCGTGGGTAGCGGCGCCCGTGCTGCCCCACATCTCGTCGCTCCGATCACACAACGGCTCTGCCGTCCCGTGGCAGACGCCGCTGCCGCTCTGGCTGCCGGTGGACATCCAGCGCTCTCCGCTCTACGAATGCCTGTACGTCATGCAGTGCGTGTGCCTGTTCATGTCCCTCGCCTCCGCTTCAGCACTGGACGCTTTCTTCTGCAACGTAACGCTGATGATCACCGCCGAGCTGCAAGTTTTGAATGATAACGTTTCCTCGCCGAGGGAGAAAGAGGCGACTGTCGTCAAAGGAAGTCAGAAGTCTCTGCCGATGCTGTTTTGTGATGAGGACGAAGCTGCCGTCCTAAAGTTTAACTACGGTGCCACAGAGGCTCCTGCTACGTCAGCAACAGAGAAAGATGCTTCACAGAATCAGACATACCTCCGATTAGTTGAAAATATTCGACACCATCAAGCAATTCTGCGGTAAGTTATGTTCAACACTGCCTGTATTCACAAAATTCGTACTGTCTACTGTCTGTCTGTCTAGATTAATAACGACGAAATATTACAAACTCAAGCACTGTGTACTCATAAATTTCTTTCACAGTCCACAGTAGCACACACTTTACGCCAAACAGAATGAAACCGTTTACTGAGTCATTTAGAGTATTAAGTGACTATCTGCAACGGTGAAACTACAAGCACGTCTCGTTAGTCATTGGCAGGTGTCCGCCTGCTTATCTGAGTGGTAACATGCTTGCCTACCATGCAGGGGGCCTGGGTTCGATTCCCCGCCGGGTTGGAGATTTTCCCAGCTCATGGACTGTGTGTTGTGTTGTCCTCATCATCATTTCATCCTCATCACCCGAACGCAAGTCGCCTAATACGGCATCGACTGAAATAAGACTTGCACTCGGCGGTCGAACTTCGCCGAATGGGGCCTCCCGGCCAGCCATGCCACACGCTCATTTCCATTCATTGGCAGGTGTTAAGGTGGATTATTACGATGTCTTGTAACCTGAAGGCGTGAGGTCAGTCGTTTGACGGCGCGTTTCGGGGCGGGCCTGCCCGTTGCCGGCGCGCCGTAGGGCACGGAAGCTCGCACTGGGGCGTGTCGCTTTCCAGTCGGGTGTGCCGCGGCAGTCCTCACAGGGGAAGTGAAGCGTCTCTCATAGCCTCTCCTTCCCAAGTGGCTCTTTCCGCCTTCCCGTGGTGCCAGATGTTAAGCTTGGCGTTCTGCCTTGCGACAAAAGGGAGAGCTGCGACCCAACCCGATGCGAAAGCGAAGGGTGCGTGGCACAGGGGGAGCTGTGTCAAGGGACCGAACACCAGTCCCTTTCTGTTCGCAGGGCACAGACCAGCAGGTGCTCTGCATGCCGGCGACCTCGTTTGTCGGCGTGGGATCGCGGCGCGAGTCGGCAAGGGTGCTTCGCCGCGCCCCTGGGTAACCGGGGCGTGTTCTGCCAAACCCAGGAGGTGGTGACATCGCCTGGGCTAGGTTAGATGGGCCCAGACCGCCGAACGACTGGGGGACCGACCCACCACCTGAGTAGGAGTGGGTCCTTGGCCTTCAGGTGGAAACTCGGGCTAGTAGGCGGCGAAGGGCGAGGGGTGCATCCGCCTCTCCGGAGTGCGGGGTGCACTTGCCGAGGAGCGTCGAGTGAAATCGTCGACGACGAGGCCTTCGACGGGGACCAGTGCGCTGGCAACGGCGCGCTGAACCCTGCAGCTCTGGAGTGCCCTTGACCTAGGGGCGAGGTCGGTGGGCGAGCTGCAAGAGTCCCCCCCCCCCCCCATGCCAGAGGAGCCGGTCCGGGGCAAGAGACGGGCTCCCATCCTTTTATCACTCGTCTACAAACATGGCTGAAACAGAGACGAGTGACTCTAGTGCGACCTCGAGGGCGTCGATCGCTACTGTTCCTGCCTCACAGGAGGAAGCGGAACAGAACGAGCAAAACACACTCGAAAGACATACTAAAATTAATCAAATCCTTGACTCGAGTGTGAAAAACGGCAAAATCAGCCAGGCTTCAGTCCTGGCAATCAAAAATGAGCTCGCCGCTTGGGCTATTGCAAGTGCTAAGCCTGAGGGGCGACTCGAAGAACTCGAGAAAGAAAACAACAGATTAAGACAGCAGCCAAGCAAAACTTGGGTGCAGTGGCTGCACAAGCAGTCACAAAACCCCAAACCACTAAAGAGACAATTGCTAAGGTTACCAAAAGGCCGGACACGGCGGTCTTTTTAAGACCCCTGCCCGGGCAAACAGTCAAAAAAGTACAGGAAATATTCACCACTACAATTGACCCTGCTAAGGATAAAATTAAAATAAATAAAGTCAAGGCGACAAAAAACGTGGTAGTAGTTGACGTAGCAACCGAAGAAGACAGGGATAAAATTCTAAAAAATACCAAATTAAATACAGCAGTCAAATGTGAGCCACCTAAAAAGCGAAATCCGCTGGTGATCCTCTATGACATACCAACGGCATTAACAGAATCAGATATTTATGAGACGCTTTATAATCAAAATTTCGACGATATGGAATGGGAAAGTTTTAGAAACGACTTCAAATTACGTTTCAAAACAGGGCCCCGGGAGCGTGACGTCGTACATCACGTTGCCGAGGTCTCTGGAAAGATGTGGCGCAAAATCACCACTATGGGGAGAGTCTATATAGGCTTCCACGCAATAAATGTGCGAGATTACTTAGTGGTTCCAAGATGCCACAACTGTGGCGACCTAGATCATATACATAAGCATTGTGAGAGGAGGCCGGCTTGCTCCAAGTGCGGGGCAGAGGAACATACAAGGAGAAACTGCAGCAAAACCGGAATTTGCATACCTTGCACAAAGAGAGGCAAAAAGCCATGTAACACTACCGGTAGAAATTGCCCTACCTACAGGATGCTTGAGCAGAGACTCATAGCCAGAATCGACTATGGCTGAGCCCCCAAATGGGAACAGGAAGCCCAAAAGAAAGTCTCCTAGCAAGAGGTTGAGGGACGCATTAAGGGCCAACAAATTCAAAGGATTTATACAGAAGATCACTAGGTCACAACACCTTGTTATCACAATGAAAGATGTCTGTATTCAAACAGACCCTTGTGATCAGAAAGAAGCACCCTCCCCTCTAAATCGGGGACAAAGGTCGTCTAAAGATCAAGCACGACCACTCGGGCATCCTGTGGTAGGGAGATTGTCAGTGACAGAAGTTCCGAACACAAAAAGTCAGGAAGAGCAAGTACAAGTAAACAAAATAAGCAGCACTAGTGAGCCAACAAACATAGCTACACCAATATGCCCACCTATAGAACGAGGGCCAGGAATAGATCCTGCCAGGATTTATCCCAACCTGGAGCACGCTCTACAGCTGTCCAGACTTGAAGAGCCGGCCACCCTCACAACAGCCTTGAGGCATGTGGTGCGTGTCGGCCATGAATACGGCAGAGACATTACCTTCCCAGTGACGGAGGTTGTAGACAGAATACAGCTCAAGACAATGAATCTCTCGACAGACTTCGGGGCCCTGCGAGACCTGGTTAAGAAAGTATTTGAAAGGCGCAATGAAAAGTTCGACCTCAATGAACTATATAACCAATCTGTCATCACCAACGGCAGAATAGCACACGACTGGCGCAAAAACTGGCCAGAGTCTCATATACATACATACTTCCCACGTGAGCCAGTTAAGAGTGGGACAGATAAACGCGCATAATAGCAGACTGGTTTTGCAGGAACTCCGGAGGGTGGTGGAGGAGAAGAGTCTAGATGTAGTCTGCATACAGGAGCCATACTCCCTGGCTGGACGGATACCGTTCACTGCAGCCAACTGGCAGCAAATATACAATGCAGGGGAACCAAAAGCCGCAGTCATAATCACAAATAAAGCATTGAGAGCCACTGTATTAGCACAATTTTTGGATGACCACTGCAACGTCGTGGAGCTTCATTCACCCACAGGAATACTATACATGGTCAACATGTACTTTCAGTACGGAAGACCAATAGATGAATTCTTAGATAAGCTCGTGCAAATAGCCACGGCGTTGCGGGGGCAAAAAATTCTTGTGACTGCGGACATCAATGCAAAATCCCCCCTGTGGTTCAGTGGTACTCAAGACGATCGAGGAGAAAAACCTGTCGACACCATCATGTCACTGCAACTCATGGTCGCTAATAAACAGGGAAACCCTCCCACCTACACCGGGGGGGGGGGGGGGGGGAGGACACGGTACAAACATTGACGTTACCCTGGTAACGCCAAACCTTGCAACAAAAATATCAAATTGGACAGTTTGGGACCAGATTACCACAAGTGATCATAACCTCATAACATTCACCATTGGAGACAGCGAGTGCCACTGGGACATAGGGTGGGACACGCAACTCAATTACAACAAAACCGACTGGGACCGGCTGGCTAGGGAGTGTGACATCCCTGCATTGCTGGAGGGTGATGTCAACGTAGAAGAATACGCCCGAGATCTCACAAGTGCGATAACCAGGGCAGTCAAGGCAGCCGTACCAACCACGAGGAGGGCTGTCGCGGCCTCCCCTTCACCATGGTCAGCCGAACTGGGGCAAATGCGCCAAGCAGTACGGAGGGCGAGGAGGTACTACCAGCGGTGTGTCGTCTGGCACGAAAAGCAGCGATGGCTGCAGATATACAGAGAAGCCAAAGAACAGTTCCAACAGGAACTCAAGGCTGTCAGGATGAGGAGCTGGGAGAAATATGTGCAAAGCCAATTGGCTACAGACCCTTGGGGACTACCTTACAAAATAGTACGGGAGAAAATTAAATCACCTATGGTGCTATCTACCGTCAGAAGTGGGGACCGGATGACGGAGACCTGGGAGGAAACTGCGGGTGTCCTACTCCATGCCCTATTGCCGGACGATAGAGAGGAAGATGATACAGAAGAACAACAGAGAATAAGAAGAGAGAACCAACGGGTCTATGAAAACAATCGTGCGGTCTACCCCTTCTCTGAAGAAGAGGTAAACTCCCAAATAAAAGCGCTCAAAAAAGGCAAAGCTCCTGGCCCAGACGGTATTACTGCGGAGGTGATACAGTACCTCGCCCCCCAGCTGGTGGCACCTCTCACTCAGCTGTACAACGAGTGCTTACGGCTTCGAACCTTCCCCTCCATATGGAAGCAAGCGAACGTTGTGATAATCAAGATAGGCCTGGACAAAGACCCCAAAGAAGCCAAGTCATACAGACCCATATGTCTGCTGGACTTGCTGGGCAAGCTCTTTGAGAGGCTGCTAGCAGACAGGTTGGCTGCACACCGAGTCCTGTGCGGGATGAGTGACAGGCAGTTCGGTTTTCGGGCAGGGCGATCGGCGTCTGACGCAATCGCCCTGGCTGCGGATGTCTGTGGCTCTGCCCCTCACAAGTACATAGTCGGCATCATGGTGGACATTAGTGGCGCCTTTGACAACCTGTGGTGGCCTTCGCTCTTCTCCTGCTTGCGGGAGAAAGAATGCCCAGGGCCGCTATATGGCTGTCTGAGGAGCTATTGTGATGACAGGGAGGTCTGGCTATGGGCCCCTAGCGGCAAAGTCAGTAAGAAAATCACCAAGGGGTGTCCTCAGGGATCTGTCCTGGGGCCACTCTTTTGGGATATAAACATGGAACCACTCTTGGAAGAACTAAAGAACAGTGAAGATGTGCTAGAGGTCATAGCCTACGCAGATGACCTCCTCCTGCTGGTCGGCGGCCGTAGCCGCGAAGATCTGGAACCAAAAATAGAAAGAGCTATTACAATACTGACCACATGGTGTCACAAAACTAAAATGACTATCGCACGCAGTAAGTCAACTTACCTGCTGCTCAAAGGCCAACTCACAAGAAATCCTACTGTAAGAATAAATGGTCTACCAGTCCTTAGGCGCCGTGAAGCCCGGCACCTTGGTGTCATTGTCGACGAGAGGTGGAACTATGCATCGCACATAGACACAGCAACACAAAGATCTCTCACAGTATTACACAACCTAATAGGAATAGGACATAAAAGATTCCACCTCCCACCTGATCTTATTAAATTATACCATAATAGCATCCTCACATCCATAGTAGGTTACGGGTCAGCGGTATGGGCACACAGGCTCACGAGGGTCATGCCTGCCGTGGCCGTAAGAAGAGTGCAACGAAACATGCTCCTACGTTCAGTGGGCGCATACAGAACAACTCCAGGAGGGGCACTTTCAGTACTGATGGGGCTATGTCCACTGGACATAAAAATCAGGGAACAGGCCGCCTGGTATTGGATAAAGAAAAATCGAAGGGGAAAAATAGAAGAAATTATGGGGATATATGTGGGGGACAAACAAAGTATCAAAAGAAGAGGCATGGAATTATGGCAAAATCTCTGGGACAGCGACGAAACTGGCCGAAGAACACATGAACTGCTACCCAACATAAAGGAACGGCTAGAACTCACCTACATCGAACCAACAAGGGGATTGCTGCACTTTCTTACTGGGCACGGACCCTACCCGACATATCTTTGTCGGTTCGGGAAAAGGGCAACACCAGCGTGTGACTGTGGAGCAGTGCTGGGCACTCCAGACCATGTGGTGTACGAGTGTCCCCTCTTCGACGATGATGCACGACAACTTAGGGAACAATTGCCGAACAACGACACGTACCACTTGCTCAGGCACGAAAATACATTTAACGTCCTGAACCACTTAACAAACAAAATCTCGAGCAAAGTCCTCAGAGAATATCTTGGTAACAATAGATAAATAAACACACACCGGAATTGTCGCGTACGCCCCCCTGTTCCGCCGGGACGTGGACTTGGCCAGCCGCCTCACGGCTGGAATCCGCCAGGTTTTCGGAATAGGTTGGGGGGTAGTACATCTAAATCGGACTTGACTATGCACCGAACATGACATTAGACATAAGGTTAGTTACAAGATCAAACTAGGGTAATAGAAATAGTATAGAACTGCAGTGAATATGTCACCGGCCAGCCCAGTGCCAGGGGCACTCCCACTGGGATTAGCTCAGTGGGAACGGCCAACAAGTAGATTTGTATCTATTCTGGCACACTTGTTACGCTGCAGGTAGAGTAGTCATAATAACAACAACTATTAGCAAGTAGTAACATAACAAATTAGGCAAAACAAGCTAAAATCTAGGAATATTAGACTAACAGTAACATAGAATAGTGAGTAGGTAGATTAACCCCATAGTGGTGATGGAGTGTAGTAAAATAAACCTGTAGTGTTAAATATCATAGCTGCAGATAGAACTTAGAAATAGTAAAATATAGGACCTACTAATGTATTAGGAAGTAGGTTACATTGTAACATGATAATGATGAAATAAAGATTGTTTTTCTTAAAAAAAAAAAAAACCTGAAGGAAAGCATGTTTGCAGGTGGAATAGGTAAATACTAGTACCTGTCAATTTGTTTTGTTTATTTTATTTTTATGTCATTCGGTTGCAGAAAAGCCAACTAAAGGAGAAACTACGTCATGTCATCCACAGCTGCACGAACAGGAAATCTATGAACTACACGAACTACTGTGACTGTTCTTGAATATTTCCTATAGGTGGCGCTTCATAGCTGTTACATATTTAAAAGACGTCACGTAGAAAACGCAGGCAGCAGTTAACTCGACTCTCTATATTTTACGACCAGCTGCGAGCACAGACGCTCGCTTTCGGTCACTGGAAATAGTATCTCTACATCCTAGGCGTCAGATATCAGCATTTTTCCATTAACTTAGGTCAAACTGGCCTCAGAAATGTTTATCCTTAATAATCTGGAATCAGAGAGTTGAGACTGTCACACCATTGTCATCACTGATAAAATCTAGTGTTGGACTGCAAATGTTACTATCTGTGAAAATACATTTTTGAAGCAGTTTTGATTTAATTGTAACTGATTCGACATAAAACTGTTGTTTTGGACGTCATTACTCTTTACGTACAAGGTCGTTAATGTGATCCGTTGATGAGTATGATTGTTCATGATCGGAACTGGTATCAGAATAAAGTGGTCTTAGCAGCGGTCGGTGTTTTTGATATTACTTACTGTGTTTTTGAATGCTCTACTACCAGCTACCGCGTGCGTAGCTAAGTGGTTAGCGTGCTTGACAGCTATGCCGAGGACCCCGCTCGATTCTCGGGTCCGCAGCTCGTGGTCGTGCGGTAGCGTTCTCGCTTCCCGCGCCCGGGTTCCCGGGTTCGATTCCCGGTGGGGTCAGGAATTTTCTCTGCCTCGTGATGACTGGGTGTTGTGTGATGTCCTTAGGTTAGTTAGGTGTAAGTAGTTTTAAGTTCTAGGGGACTGATGAGCATACATGTTAAGTCCCATAGTGTTCAGAGCCAATTACATCTACATCGATTCTCGGTACTATAGCGCTTTTCCTTGTTAGACGCGGTGGAACGGAGTGCATTAAGCCGCATAATACCAGCTAAGGAGCTGCTTCACTCAGAAGTAGCGGTTTTATGATCTGGGAAACTGACAACGGCCGGAACAGCAACGTAAAGACACCATGCCCATCCATACTCCACTCCAATGACGCCACATGCCAGAGGATGATATGGTGGTCGGTCGGTACTGAATGACCAAACTAGGCGATCAGATGGAGCTTTCCCTGGAGCTGAAAAACTTGCAGATATACATTTATGCGGAGCATGCAGCTCTTGCCAGGGCAAGCAGCTTTTCGCAGATAGTACACATGCACACCTAGAATTTTTCCCATTTCTTGCAGTGTAGAACAGCGTGGTGCAGTCGGTGACACGTGGTATTGGGAATTAGCTTTAATATATTATGATACGTTGAAAAATTGGCGTCGAGTCAGAGTTTTTATGATGATTTATTTTGCCTTTGCTAGTTATGGGCTGGTTTGCACATCTTCAGACGAGGTCTAGGTTAGGTTGTCATGTGACAGTTTGGTTATGAGTTGGGAAGCCAACGAACGTGAAAGCAGAAAACCTGGTTGTGGTGACAGACTCATCTGTAGATTGTCTTGAGATCTACGTTGGGTTGTAAGGTAGCAATCTGTCTGTGAGTTGGAGCAGCCAACGAATGTGTAAGCAAAATACCTGTCTGTGGTAGCCTTCCTAACAACAGCAGGGCGTCACGTCCAGGCCCAAACAACTAGCTGACAAAAAAAAAAAAAACCCTATATGGATCGTCAAATGACATCAAAGATTGCGGCTGGAAAGAACTCTAGTTTTCAAGAGCGGCCTAGGACCGCTCCTCTAGTCCGAAAATTGCCACCGGGAATGCGGGTAGTCTATAAAAATGAACCACCATAAGTGGAAGTCACGCGCTAGACCAAAGTTAAACTAACGACCCTGCGCTGCCATGTTTCAGCTTTCTTGCATGGTTGCGCCTTCGTTCCTCTCCACACAGCGTTATGCGCCCCCTTCACGGTGTCCATCGTGATTACGGCCTGCAGCGTCACTGCTCAGTTCGCTTTCTGTGGCCACCCGCGTCACACAGGCGTGCTGTATCAGCATTCGACAAGTATTCGCCTCTAACATAGGAATTTCGTTGTGGTTCACCATATCACGTTGAAAGTTGATTTGCACTTTTTGCAGCGCAGGGTTATTACTTAGTCAAACTTTGATCTGGGCGTGACTTCCACACAGTGTCCTCTGGTGGCTTTGTTTTAGAGACTGCATGCATTCCCGATAGCAATTTTGGGACATTCTTTGCAACCGCAATTTTGGATGTTATTCGACGATGAGGTAAAGGTTTACATACTACTTGTTTGGGCAAGGACATGAAGTCCTGCTGCTGTTGCTTTAAATTATTTTTTAGTTTTTGAATGGTAATCTTCAAATTTTTTAGAATTTCTTAATTGCTTAATGGAGTAGGTTACAGCTGTTCTTTGGATTTCAGATGCAACTGATAATGGGGCTATGACCCCATTGCCATGCTAGAGTACAGCGACTTCCGTCGTGTAAGTACTTCGCCCAGTACATGGTGTTAGTTTGGCTATGAGTTGCTGAAGCCAACGAATATGAAAGCAAAATACCTGGCTGTGGCGACCGACTGATCTGTAACTTAGTCCGAGCTGTAACTTAGGTTAAATGGTGATAGTTTGCTTGTGACTTTGTAAAGTCAAAGATGGTGACAGTAAAAAACGGCCTGAAGTGTCTTCGGCTCCGCAGAAACGTAACCATTTTCCACATCAGCATAAGTGCAGTCTGTACAACTGTACACTGCGCTATACATCACATGAACAAACCAGGCCTCATGGTTCCCATCAATTCTTCACACTTCACGCAGAAGTGCTCAGTTGCTCACAGACTTGATGGCCCCCTCGCTGACAGGGGTGACCCTTCGTCACAGGAGTCACTTGAAAACACAGTATAATTTGTAGACTGTCGATGGAATGCCTCGACATGCGAATTATCATCAGTCCACAAAGATCTTTAACACGATACCGATTATTGCTGTCATAGTACATATCCCTTGGCGTGCTGCATAGTGATTTGGAATTAATACCCCATACAAAGAAGATGTTGATTTACTCTTATATTATTTACTGGACTATTTCCATTAGTTTCCGAGTTCTCTTCAGGCAAAACTTTGAATTATTGTGTAATTCCACCTGTTAGAGTACTCGGACATACTTCATTCATTACTCTTCTTACCGTTCTTGTTATAGATGCATCAGACTGCTGGAGACATCGATGAAATACTCGATTCCTTTCCAACTCCTCACCAGCGTCACATCTATGTGTTTCGTTCTATTCGTTTGTGCTGCGGTAAGGACTACATACATCATTGTTGTGTTTTTTCTCTAATTCCGTGATAGTAACAAAATAAATGTACAGTCCTGTTTTAACATTACTATAGATGTGGATGTGCATACACAATAAATAACGTATATTCGTATCACTTGCAGCTAGAAATTTGTCTAATTCATGCTTATTTTTTTGTCAACGTTTGTAGTGGCATAGTCATCGTGAAAACCAGCTGAAACCATTACGCTTACAGGATGTACGTAACACCTATGGCGTGACTTTAATCACTAGCTAATGGTTTATTAAAAGACTATTGCCACATGTAATTACTTACATCATCGCTACATGAGGCATGAATTACAGTTCCTGTGATGTAGTAAGATACGCATACAATGTGCATTAGAGCTTCATGAGAGAGACGACATTCTTAGTTATGGATCATGTGTGTACTCGCTTTCGGGGGGCACGGACTTCGGGTCCTCGTTTGGGTACGATGTACGTATTTCCTGATTGCCATAAACAACTACAGGCAAGGAAATTCCTGGAAGATTAAAACTGTGTGCCGGACCGAGACTCGAACTCGGGACCTTTGCATTTCGCGGGCAAGGTAGAGCACTTTCCCGCGAAAGGCAAAGGTCCCGAGTTCGAGTCTCGGTCCGGCACACAGTTTTAATCTGCCAGGAAGTTTCATATCAGCGCACACTCCGCTGCAGAGTGAAAATCTCATTCTGGAAACATCCCCAAGGCTGTGGCTAAGCCATGTCTCAGCAATATCCTTTCTTTCAGAAGTGCTAGTTCTGCAAGTTTCGCAGGAGACCTTGTGTAAAGTTTGGAAGGTAGGAGACGAGGTACTGGCAGGAGTAAAGCTGTGAGGAGGCGGAGTGAGTCGTGCTTGGGTAGCTCAGTAGGTAGAGCACTTGCCCGCGAAATGCAAAGGTCCCGAGTTCGAGTCTCAGTCCGGCACAAAGTTTTAATCTGCCAGGAAGTTTCATATCAGCGCACACTCCGCTGCAGAGTGAAAATCTCATTCTGGAACTACAGGCAAATTCCGAATAGTTTCTGAATAAGGCAACGACCGCTTCCTTCCTCCATTGAGTGCTAGTTCTCAAAAGACCTCGGAATCCACGAGTCGATAAACCTCAAACTATTTTACTCTCTATCTTTTACGTCTACATTTACACTCCCTATATTTACACTATGTAGAGGAGGAAACTTTAGTTAAACTATCATTTCCCTCAATTACCTCGTCAATTCGCGAATGCATGGAATGAACGACAGTCGTGTAAGCTTCCGTATAAGATACAATCACTCTCACAGGAATATCACTGCCGTACCATTTTTCTGAACCATCAGTCACCTTACTGGTTTGATGCGGTCCACCAACAATTCCTCTCCTGTGCCAACCTCGTAATCTGAGAGTAGCACTTGCCTCAAACTATTGCCTCAATTATTTTCTGGGTTTATTTCAATCTCTGTCTTTCTCTACTCGTCTTATCCCCTTGAGCAACCCTCTAATACCATGAAAGCTACTAGCAGATGTCCTACCATCCTGTCCCTTCTTCTTGTCAGTGTTTTTCATATATTCCTTTCCTCGCCGACTCCGCTCAGAACCTACTCATTTCTCACTTATCAATTCACCTAATTTTCAACATTCTTCTTCCGAAGCACCACAGTTCAAATTCTTCGATTATATTTTCTCCAGTTTTCCCACAGTTAATGTTTCAATACTATACAACACTATGCTCCAAACATACATTCACAGAAATTTCTTCCTCAAATTAAGGTCAATGTTTGATACTAGTAGACTTCTGTTGGTTAAGAATGGCCTTGTTCCTAGTGCTAGTTTGTTTTTATGTCCTCTTTGTTCGAACCATCGAGTATTATTTTGCTGCTCCTTCTCATTACTTTCGTCTTCCTTTGATTTATTCTCAGTCCGTATTCGGTTCTCATTAGACTGTTCATTCCGTTTAGGAAATCCTATAATTCTTCCCTTTCACTGAGGATAACAATGTCATCAGCAAATCTTATCACCGATATCCTTTCACCCTGAATTTTAATTCCACTGGTTTACTTCCCTTTATTTTCGTCATTGCTTCTTCAGCGTATAGAATGAACAGTAGGGGTGAAAGACTACATCCCGACTTAGACCCTTTTTAATCCGAGTACTTAGTTCTTGGTCTTCTTCTCTTACTGCACCCTTCCAGCTCTTGTACGAATTGTATACTAACCGCCTTTCCCTACAGCTTACGCCTAATTTTTCTTGTAATTTCAAACATTTTGCACCATTTGACGTTGTCGAAAGCTTTTTCCAGGCCCATAAATCCTGTGATCGTGTCTTGATTTTTTTTAGTCTTGCTTCCACTATCAACCGCAACATCAGAATTGTCTCTCGGGTGCCTTTACCGTTCCTAAATCCAAACCGATCGTCATCTAACATATCCTCAATTTTCTTTTTCACTCTTCTGTGTATTATTCTTGTCTGCAGCTTGGATACATGAGCTGTTAACCTGATTGTGCGATAATTCTCGTACTTGTCGGCTCTTACAATATTTGGAATTGTGTGGATGATGTAGTCCTGAAACTCAGACATTATTTTGCCAGTCTCATACATTCTACACATAAACGTGAGTAGTCTTTCTGTTGCCATTTTTGCCAAGAATTTTAGAAATTCTGATGGAATGTTATCTGTCCCTTCCTCCTAATATGATGTTATTTCTTCCAAAGATCTTTTAAATTCTGATTCTAGTACTGGATCTCCCCATCTACATCGTCTCTTGTCTCATCTTGTATCACGTAATCAGAATTTTTTTTTTTTTTTAAATTTGTGCTAAGTTCCAATGGGACCAAACTGCTGAGGTCAGCGGTCCCTACGCTTACACACTACTTAATGTAACATAAACGAACTTACACACACACCCATGCCCGAGGGAGGACTCGAAACTCTGACTAGGGGAGCCGCGCGAATCGTGGCAAGGCGCCCCTGACCGCACGGCTGCCCCTGGCGGCACATCAGACACGTATTCTCCCTCGTAGAGACCTTCAGTGCACTCTTTCTACCTCTCCGCTCTGTCCTCTGCATTTTACAGTGGAGTTCCCATTCCACTCTTAATGTTACAACCTTTCCATTTAATTTCACCGAAAATTCTTTGGACTTTTCTGTATGCCGACTCAGCCCTTCCGACAATAATTTCTTTTTCAATGTTTTCACCTTTTTCATGCTCTACATTTCCTATTTATTTCATTCTTGACTAACTTGTGGTTCTGTATTAATGAATTTCCATGAACAATTTTGTACTTCCTTCTTTCATCAATCAGCTGAAGGATTTGTCTGTTACCCACGGTTTCTTCGCAGTTACCTTAGTTGCACCTACGAATTTCTTTCCAACTTCTGTGATTGCCCTCTTTAGAGATATTCATTCCTTTTCAACTGAACTGCCTATTGATTGCTTGAGGATGTAGATATTGCGATAAGGATATCCTTATCGCAAATCTACATCCTCAAGCAACTTCAAGCGTATCCCTTCATTCCTTAGTACTTCCCTATGCCACTACTTTATCCGTTGGTTATTCCTGACTAGTCTCTTTAAGTTCAGCCTATTCTCCATCAAAGATTTTGATCTGAGTCTGTATCTGCTCCTGGGTACACCTTACAATCCTGTATCTGCTTTCGGAATCTCTGCCTGACGATGATGCAATGTAACTCATCTTTTCCATGTATAACTCCTCCTCTTGTGATTCTTGAACAGAGGATTCACTATTACAATGAAGTGAAAAATCTCAGAGCTCTGACGCTCTAAGGGTACCTAAAATTCACAAAGAAGTTGTACAATTGAGACCTATTGTCAGTGCAATTGGTTCTTCCCGCTACAGGCTAGGCAAAAATCTAACTCCATTAGTTAGCAGTTTTAAACGTAGAATTAAGAAGTCTCAGATCTTCATTGAGAAAGTCAAACTAATTAGGATAGGCCCAAACGACATTTTAATCAGCCTGGGTGTGATCTCTCATTTTACTGAAGTACCTGTGGTGGAAACATTGAAACTCTTGGCAGAACACTTTCCTTGTGAACTAGAAAATTGTTCGGCATTATATGACGGCCACCTGCTTTCAGCATGGCATTAAATTTTATGAAATGACCTATGGTATGGCTATGGGTTCTCCATTGTCTTCAGCAGTACGCAATTTCTTTAGCGAGTGTTTTGAGGAACGGGCATTAAATATGGCTCTGTTTCACACATTTTCTTTTTATTGTTACGTTGACGACTCAGCAGCGTCCACCAAAACATGCGGTTCACTGTCGAGATAGAGAGAGAAGGGAAGTTACAATTTTTATCTGTTTTTTTTTTTTTACAACAGTAGTCGCATTGGCATCCCAGGCATTCTCGGTACAACAAGCCGACGCACACTATAATGTATACCAGGGCGCAAACTTTCCACTATCCAATCCAGAAGAGAGCCAATTAAATGGATTGAAATACAGAGCTACAGCTACAGGCAAAGGCAAGTTGGCTTCCGAAATTAATCATCTGAGGTACTTGATCCGAAAGAATGGCTACAGACATTTAATGAAAAGTTGGCCGAAATGTAAAAGTATTGAACAATTACGTGATGACCCACCAGTTGTATTCTTTCCACTCTACTATGCTGCTTCAAGTAAAATAGGCAATGTCCTGGGAAGACGAGGAATAAAAACTTCTGCCGATCATCTAGGAGGATACAGAAGATGCTGCGCTTGGTTAAGGAGAGTCTCAGACTTGCATTCTCTGGGATACGTAATATCCCCTGAGGGCAAAAGAAACTAAACTATATTTATTAGTCCTTCCCTACCGTTTCCAATTGCTGTGCGCAACATTACGGCTCATTAAATGTCAGGAAACTGGGAAATCACTGTTTCACAAATAAACAATAAATAATTTTTGATGAAACATAAGTTTTGTTCTAGGCTTCTATACATTTTATCTTTGTCATTTCATCCCCGTCGCCCCATATGGGCAGGAGATGGGTTTTCAGTGGTACAACATTCAGATCTTCAACCAAAAGTTTTAAAAATATAAGCATGATTAAAAAGTTAACAGTTGTAGATGATTTAAAATCTGTAAAAGTATGAATTTTGCGAGAATTCACATAAAAAATTAAAACTGTCGATATCGTTTGCTGTTTGAATTTAAAATCTAAGGACTTACAGTCCAAAATATATATTTAAAACACACTGCAGAAATTGTGATGCTCTTTTGAAAACAACAACACTGCACTTTCACTAAAAAGCAGATGAACTGCACCGGAAAAAAAAGATCTGAGGAGGGAATAATGTGTCCTACAGGGTTGAACGATGTTAGTAAAACATATAGGGGTCCTCTAGATAGAACCTATGGACATGAAGATAAGTGTTGGGGTGGCTAGTGGGAATTGGGGAGGAGCCTGGAGGGAGGGAAAGGATGTGGTGTCAAGAGATGTGGCAGAGAGAGATAGAGAGGGAAGAGGGCTTCTGTGTACTAGGATTCCGTTATTAAAAAGGGTGTAGAGATCAGGAACTGTGAAAACAAATTCAGCCCTCGACCCTGAAGAGAAACTGAGAAATTTGCCGAATTGTTTACGCTCATAAGGGACGGTGGTGTTACCAACGCAGATGTTGACACAAATTACTGCAGATTGAGTAATGTTGACGTGCACCGGTCAATAATAAGACGTCCATGGGCTATTGACTCTTCCCGCCTCTATTTCCCTCCTTCCAGATAAAGTTTTTCGACACTAGAGTTAAAATCAGTATTTTTAATGACTTACCATATATTACATTTATTGCTCGCTTCTTGAATTTTTATGTTGTTAACTAAGCGTAATAGTTGTGCCAGTGTAAATATATGTAGTTTTTGCGTGTACATCTTACGGTTTTCGCTACACTGATTTGTTGAAGCAGTCGTTACAGAGAGGCGGCGGTCTGAGCAGTGCCTTGAAGACCATATTATGTATCCCGTACCTGATTTTCGAAACTGGAATCTACTGTATATACGTACAAGAAATCCTCGACCAGGTAAGGAAACCAATGCTTGTGTATTACATTTTAATGTCATAGAAAACTATTATAGTTGTCAACTGGTGAGTCCTAATAGGGCGCTAACCGTTTTGTCAAGAAGTGAAGCGCAGTTTGATACAGTTCATTCCGGGGAATTTGAGGTGCCTCCTGTTTCATCGTGGAATAATGGTATCATGAATATTCATACGTCTGTTGACAAATATAAATAATTTGTCAACTTTCATTCTTTACCTATTCCAGCTTTCGAGATAATCCTCTCAATAGTTTCCAGTAGCTTTTATAATGTAGTTGCAAAGTCTACGTCTGATAACAATCACGAAACGTCACGATATGATTATTATAAGCCGGCCGCTGTGTCCGAGCGGTTTTAGGCGCTTCAGTCCGGAACTGCGCTGCTGCTACGGTCGCAGTGATGTGCTTAGGTTAGTTAAGTTTACGTAGTTCTAATTCAAGGGGACCGATGACCTCAGATGTTAAGTCTTAGAGACATTTTTTTGATCATTATAATACACTCATCAAAAGAAGTTTTGCATCACCCCGGTTCCCAGAATTCCTGAAGATAGACGTTGACAGCGGATATTGTGTCAGAGACACAGTCCCTTTGATTGTTCAGAAATGTCACTAAACCCGCCCGAACATGTAAACAACCACGCATGAGCAGCGCCTTTTAGACGGATGGGATACGACAGCCGATCAGTTCCAATCCTTCCACCAGGAAGGAGGTACACGGTTCGTGTTGTCTGTAGTTCAAGCATGGCTAGATGATCAATAACGCGGTTCGATCGCATCTGCATTGTTACTTTGTGCCAGGAAGGGCTCTCAACAAGGAAAGTGTCCAGACGTCTCGGAGTGAACCAAAGCGATGTTGTTCGGCCATGGAGAAGATACAAAGAGACAGGAACTGTCGATGACATGCCTCGCTCAGGCCGCCCAAGGGCTACTACTCCAGTGTATAAACCGCTACCTACGGATTGTGGTTCGGAGGAACACTGACAGCAACGCCACCATGTTGAATAATACTTTTCGTGCAGCTACAGAACGTCGTGTTACGACTGAAACTGTGTGCAATAGGCTGCATGATGCGCAACTTCACTCCAGACGGCCGGCCTGTGTGGCCGTGCGCTTAAAGGCGCTTCAGTCTGGAACCGCGTGACCGCTACGGTCGCAGGTTCGAATCCTGCCTCGGGCATGGATGTGTGTGATGTCCTTAGGTTAGTTAGGTTTAATTAGTTCTAAGTTCTAGGCGACTGATGACCTCAGCAGTTAAGTCGCATAGTGCTCAGAGCCATTTGAACCATTTCACTCCAGACGTCCGTGGCGCGGTACATCATGCCGAATGGACCGCTCACAATTGACATCACGTTCTCTTCACCACTGATTATCGCATATGCATTCAACCAGACAATCGTCGAAGACGTGTTTGGAGGCAACTCGGTCAGGCTGAACGCCTTAGAGACACTGTCCAGCAAGTGCAGCAAGGTGGAGGTTCCCGACGTTTTGGGGTGGCATTATGTGGGGCCGACGTATGGCGCTGGTGGTCATGGAAAGCGCCATAACGGCTGTGCGATACGTGAATCCCATCCTCCGACCGATAGTGCAACCATATCGGCAGCATATTGGCGAAGCATTCGTCTTCATGGACGACAATTCGCCCCCCCCCCCCCGCCCCCGCTCCCCCCATCGTGCACATCTTGTGCACGACTTCCTTCACGATAACGACATCGCTCGACTAGAGTGGCCAGCATGTTCTCCAGACATGAACCCTATCGAACATGCCTGGGATAGACTGAAAAGGGCTATTTATGGACGACTTGACCCACTAACCACTCTAAGGGATCTACGCCGAATCCCCGTTGAGTGGGACAATCTGGACCAACAGTGCCTTAATGACTTTGTGGATAGTATGCCACGACGAATACAGGATGTATCATTGCAAGATGACGTGCTACCGGGTATTAGAGGTACCGATGTGTTCAACAATCTTGATCACTGCCTCTGAATGTCTCGCTGTGTGGTAGTACAACATACAATGTGTGGTTTTCATGAGCAGTAAAAGTGCGTAAATGATGTTTATGCTGATCTGTATTCCAATTTTCTGTACAGGTTCCGGGACCGAGGTGAACGAAAACTTGTTTTGATGCGTGTAGATGAGTCGCAGTAAAATATTAGTTGTAGTTTCAAGCGTCTAGATTATTTAAGAATGACATGTAGTATAACCACTTGCAAGTTCTACATTCAGCTATTGAATCAACTTCCAAACTACGTGTCCCAAAGCCTGGTCCACATATGTACTGTGAACTGCACTGTATTGTAAGTACGAATGTGTCTGAATAATACTGCAGGATTAATGATAAAGAAACATATTTATGAGCTGTAATTAAAAGTAGATGACGACCAATCTCAGATTTTGTGTATTGCTAATTTAAGCCTCACGGCTTAGGAAAGGTTTATTAGATAACATGGCACAGTGTTGAAGCAACTGGAAATGACTGCACTAGCTGTGCGGCTCAGTCTGCTCGTCTAACTACAGACCTCGCCTACTAAGAAGTTCCAAATGGTCGTTTGTTAATTTGTCTCATCACCTTTCTAGTTTGCCTCGTAGTAGGAAGTGTGCTTTACTGTTATCATCGCCAGTCGTCATGTCGGCATCTCACGGCAATTCAAGTACTCCTTTTTATTTCAGAGGGAGAAACTGATCCATTCAGCTGTTAATTACGAATACATGCAAGACGGCGCCGGCTGCGGGAAGACACTGCTCATATTCATGCTGATGGACTCATCCTTTCTAGAGATCAAAGTCAGCAAGATAGTACCGCTTTCTAAGCCAACATTTTTACAGGTAATACTCGTATCGTGAAATCAATCGCAAAAGAACTGTTTTGTGAAAGACTGAAATATGAAGATAAAATTAATACATAGAATAGCGTCTCGCGAGAGGTGAGGAACAGAGCTTTAATAAATTACTCCAAGCTACATTTAGGCAAAAATACTACATCAGATACACAACAACATCTATCTAAACGTTCCTCCAGTAACTTTAAATAGGTTGTAGCCTCCTTAAGAACTATTTGTCACACTAACTCGGAGATCACAAAAATTGTAGAGATCTGTAATTTTTTGATAAAATTACACTCTTTTCAGATCTAGACAGTTTTATATGCAGGATGTAACGTGTATAAGCGTAGATATTTTTATATGTGGTACCTCAATACGTACACACATCAGTGTGCTGGTTGTTCTTTCTCTGCGCCAAACAGTCTTCCCTCAAACACATCAGCAACTTTATGACCCGCAGTTTCCTGCATGATCGTAACATTATCACTAAGTCGACAGCACCTGTCAGTATAGACAGTTTTGTGTCAACGAACCTACACTTCAACACCTGACCTGTTTGCCAGGGAAAATAAGTATTAATGGATTGTCTCTGCCATACATACTTGAAGGTACTAACGGTTGTGTTCTGCCCACTCGGCTAATACAGGGTGCATAGCTGCTTTTTCGGATCGCTAGACAACAATTCAACCAAATCGTATTAATGGAGTTTATTACAAAACGACATGATTACGATACTTAACTTTATGAGATATAGACGTGTCCCAAGCAAGCGGCGACAGAAAAACATAGGCAAACTCTTCAGTATATACAATTAGTAATACAAGTGAACCAATACAGTTTTCTAAGTCGCTGCTTTAGCGTTAGTAGGTCAGCTCGATCTCAACTCGGGGCGCGGCTAGGCGGCGAAGCGCTTGTATTCTCTTCGTGTAGAGGCCGCTCCTGTCTCGGTGTCGTCTCGTCCTACAGAGGGGTCGGTCAGCGTACTATTGGCTGACGTAGACTCACAGCCCTCTCTGCTGCAACGTTCCTGGCCAACGTACCGGCGCTTTAAGTTACGCCCGAACACTAACCAAGCTAAAAACATGCGACTTTTAATAGCTGTAATTATTAGTCTGCAAATAACGTAAATATTGATGCAATGTTGTCCTGTCTCACGACGTGTTTCGGCAACCATTATCATGTGCCTAACTGCTACTTATACATCAATTGTTAATTACAAATTCCCCTGAGAAATCTGCAATTAACAACTATGGTAATAATTATAAGTAACAATGAATGTTGGGAACTGCATAGTGTAATACACAGTTGTATTTATTAATTATGTAGACTATCGATTTTGGTCAGTTTGAGACAAACTTCATGTCATAAATCGTTTCCAACCGTGTATCTCACAACCGCAGTGACAAATCATTCTGAAGTGTTCTCTTTAGGTATAATAAGTGTTGTATCCGACGTTTCCTCTGTCTTGCAAGATAAGCATTAATGTTCCACAGTGTAGCGGCCAGATTTCATAAGGGTTGCAGCCCTTCGACGCCCTCCCTAGCGTGGTGCCCAACACAAAAAGTTCTGCGGTCACCTTTACAAAAACCGCTAGTGTTCACAGTAGTGCTGACTGTACGTTTGGATGCGATCACCCACTAATACCGTCCCAACGAAGAGATAGTAGACAGATGTGAGTGGTGAGAAGCGATTTTGAGGGTATACTGGAAAAAGTGTCACTGCAAGTGCCACGGGGAAAAAAAATTATTCGATAATCTTGGAGGATTTATGCCAGCGGCGACACCTCATGCTTAGATCTTAGGACATATTAGTTGAGAGAAGATCCAGTTGTGGCTGGTGTCGGGCACGGTGTCCTGGATTAGCTGTAGCGTAGGCGTACCTGTAACATACCAAGCCGCCATCTGAGTGGTCAATTTTATTATGATTCCGGCCGCTCGTTGTATCGAGTTTTGTGAGATTTATTTGTGTCTTGTGTGTCCGACTTCTTCCCTGCTTGTGCTAACTACTTGTCTGTATGAGTACAGATGGTTGTGTGAGTCAGATTTGGTGTGATATAGGGATTGTTTATGTGCTTATTTTAAGCCTTTCGTAAGTCGCTAATTTTCTCTCACGAAAAGTGTTTTTTCGAGCTGTTGTGCTTCCATCTATGCTTGTGATTGTAGTTAGATGCAGAATAAAGTGGTTGGTCTAATGTCTCGAGTCCTCACATAGGGCGAATTTTTTGAATGCCTCCACTAGAGTATGGAGGTGGAATTCGTTATGTAAATCTGCGGTGCGCCTGTATCTTGCAGCATAGCTTATAAACCGTAGCGCCTTTTTCTGTATGAACTGCAGACGGTGCAGACGTGTTGGAACTGCGTAACCCCAGACTATATCTGCGTATGTCATCAGTAAGTGTCATATACCTCGACCTTGATACCCTCTTTACAGTTCAGTGTGCATCTGTTGAGCATAGGATACAGTTGTTTGAGTCTCGTGCGTGCTTTGAGGCCTAATGCGCAATGACCACTACGGAGGGGTTGGGAGCCCTTCTTCTACATGTCAGGATGGCGTCCGGCTCTCACGCCTGGGCATTGCGGGTTCGATCGTTTGCGAAGGCTACAAGAGTCCGTCTGAAGAGCAAGGTCCACAGCCCCCGTGCCACGCGCACTGGTCTGGCGTCATGTTGACGGACATGTGGGGCGAGCGTTGTAGCGAAGGTATCATTAGTTGCTGCCCTCAGCGCGGCACGAATGCGGAGCAGGTTTGCTTGGTTATAGTCAAAGCACTGTGGAAAAGTGACTGCAAAAATTGTTATCTGAAAACCAATATTATGAGAGTACAGGAAATTAAATTTTAAATAGAGTTTCTTATGTATGAAACTTGATCCAGCATGGCGAAAATGGCCAAAAGAATCCATAAAGTTGTACAAAATTAGGTTTCTTTAATAAGTAAAAAACTATAGCTCAATACAAAAGTGTTAAGACAAAGTGCTGTAGGACGTAAAGTGATCTGTCGATTGTATTTTTATTAGCACGGACTGATTTCTGACGTTTAGAGATACTGTACATCGAAAAAACCCTTCAGATCGGGTTCTCTATAACTTGGTAACGTTCACGTTCCTGTACTTCCTATTAACTGTCAGTATAGTCCGCCATAAGTCAAAGAAGTACACGTTTGAAAAATTAATATATATTAATCATTTTTAGAGAGATATCGACTTTTTGAAAAAGAAGGAGATCTCGATAATTTGCTCGACCTTTTTAGCGGATGTCCCTATAGTACCAGACTTATGCTTACTTTCTTCGCGAAGAGTTACGCTACCATGCAGTTAAATAATTTTTTACGATTTTATTAATTGTAAGGATTAAAAAAGTCTTGGAAGATTATATAAAAGCGGACCATTTAGATTCAGTTTCTAGAGCGGACGTGCGCCGGTTGCCCCCACCCGCAGCCGACTCCAGCTAATGCAATCCGCGCTTGCACACTAGAATTTATTACTCAGTTACTATTACTTAAAATTAATGAAAGATATTCTAGAATTTTTTCTCGAAAATAGAAGTCTTCGTTATCAGCCTCAATTATAAGCGTCACTGATAATTATTAATTGCGTTCATTATATTAAAAGAAAAAGGAAAGTTATCTCGTCTTCGGAATCTTGCAGATTTTTGTTTAAATTCGTTCACAAATGTCAGCAATTTCCTTTTTTAAAATTTCTTTTTCATAAACTAAAAATTGAGCTACTTAAAAAGCTAACCAACGAAAGTACAACTTTTTCCAAGTGAGTTTTTGATCCTTAAAATTAATAAAACAGTAAAAATTATTGAATAGCATGGTAGCATAACTCTTTGCAAAGGAAATAGGCCTACAGCCATTACTGCAGCGCCATCCACTCAGAAGATCTAGCCAATTATCGAGAGCGCCCTTTTTCCAACAATCGATACCTGTCTAAAGTAATTACTATTTCTCTGTACTTACAGGAAGCAGCAAATATAGGAACGTGAATACTGATGAGTTATACAGTACCCGACTTTTACAGTTTTTCGATATACCGGGTGATCAAAAAGTCAGTATAAATTTGAAAACTTAATAAACCACGGAATAATGTAGATAGAGAGGTAAAATTTGAGACACATGCTTGGAATGACATGGGGTTTATTAGAATAAAAAAAAAACAAGTATTGCTAGACTCGTGAAAGATCTCTTGAGCGCGTCGTTTGGTGATGATCGTGTGCTCAGCCGCCACTTTCGTCATGCTTGGCCTCCCAGGTCCCCAGACCTTAGTCCATGCGGGTATTGGCTTTGGGGTTACCTGAAGTCGCAAGTGTATCGTGATCAACCGCCATCTCTAGGGATGCTGAAAGACAACATCCGACGCCAATGTCTCACCATAGCTCCGGACATGCTTTACAGTGCTGTTCACAACATGATTCCTCGGCTACAGCTATTGTTGAGGAATGATGGTGGACATATTAAGCATTTACTGTAAAGAACATCATCTTTGCTTTGTCTTACTTTGTTATGCTAATTATTGCTATTCCGATCAGATGAAGCGCCATCTGTCGGACATTTTTTGAACGTGTATATTTTTTTGGTTTTAATAAAACCCCATGTCATTCAAAGCATGTGTGCCAATTTGTACCTCTTTATCTACATCGAACTATCAGTTTAATAAGTCACAGCTGCAAAATACTAACACGAATTCTTTACAGACGAATGGAAAAACTAGTAGAAGCCAACCTCGGGGAAGATCAGTTTGGATTCCGTAGAAACACTGGAACACGTGAGGCAATACTGACCTTACGACTTATCTTAGAAGAAAGATTAAGGAAAGGCAAAACTACGTTTCTAGCATTTGTAGACTTAGAGAAAGCTTTTGACAATGTTGACTGGAATACTCTCTTTCAAATTCTAAAGGTGGCAGGGGTAAAATACAGGGAGCGAAAGGCTACTTACAATTTGTACAGAAACCAGATGGCAGTTATAAGAGTCGAGGGACATGAAAGGGAAGCAGTGGTTGGGAAGGGAGTAAGACAGGGTTGTAGCCTCTCCCCGATGTTGTTCAATCTGTATATTGAGCAAGCAGTAAAGGAAACAAAAGAAAAATTCGGAGCAGGTATTAAAATTCATGGAGAAGAAATAAAAACTTTGAGGTTCGCCGATGACATTGTAATTCTGTCAGAGACAGCAAAGGACTTGGAAGAGCAGTTGAATGGAGGATATAAGATGAACATCAACAAAAGCAAAACAAGGATAATGGAATGTAGTCTAATTAAGTCGGGTGATGCTGAGGGAATTAGATTAGGAAATGAGGCACTTAAAGTAGTAAAGGAGTTTTGCTATTTGGGGAGCAAAATAACTGATGATGGTCGAAGTAGATAGGATATAAAATGTAGGCTGGCAATGGCAAGGAAAGCGTTTCTGAAGAAGAGAAATTCGTTAACATCCAGTATTGATTTAAGTGTCAGGAAGTCATTTCTGAAAGTATTCGTATGGAGTGTAGCCATGTATGGAAGTGAAACATGGACGATAAATAGTTTGGACAAGAAGAGAATAGAAGCTTTCGAAATGTGGTGCTACAGAAGAATGTTGAAGATTAGATGGGTAGATCACATAACTAATGAGGAAGTATTGAATAGGATTGGGGAGAAGAGAAGTTTGTGGTACAACTTGACCAGAAGAAGGGATCGGTTGGTAGGACATGTTCCTAGGCATCAAGGGATCACCAATTTAGTATTGGAGGGCAGCGTGGAGGGTAAAAATCGTAGAGGGAGACCAAGAGATGAATACACTAAGCAGATTCAGAAGGATGTAGGTTGCAGTAGGTACTGGGAGATGAAAAAGCTTGCACAGGATAGAGTAGCATGGAGAGCTGCATCAAACCAGTCTCAGGACTGAAGACCACAACAAACAACAACATCTACATTATTCCGTGATTTTTTCAGTTTTCAAATTTATACTGACTTTTTGATCACCCGGTATCTTGAAATGTAAGAAAGGAATCGACGCTCATAAGAATTCAGTCGGTAGATCATTTTATGCCCTACAAAGTGTTACTTTACCATTTTTCGATCGGAGCTATACGTTTTTACTTATTGAAGAAAGTTTGTTTTTTTTCAACTTTTTCAGATTTTTAACCATATTCAACATCTTGGATACAGTTTCATGCAAAAGAAATTCTGTTTAAAATTTAACTTCCAATGCGGTAATTATCTTTTTATTCTTTAACATTGTCAGAAGGGGAGGGGGGGGGGGGGTTGCGATCTGTTGATTTCAAACGAGTGTGGATAAAAATCGTACGTCAAGAGCGCAACTTCTCTTTACTGATTACTGGTTTCGACCAGTTACCGTGCTATCTTCAGATTACTCTAACCCGTTGTTCAGTGGGTGATACTCAATACACATCGTCCAATTTTTTAGAGCTGAATCGCCCTAAAGTGAAAATCTTTGTTGGTTATGTATACTGACAACGTTAACCACTAATCATATATTGTTACAGTGCCTATTTTGCGGCAAAAGGGGAACTGTAACAACATTTGTTTAATCACTTACGTTGCCAGTTTACATAACCAACTAATATTCCCAGTTTAGAATGTCTTATTTAACTTGGGAGACTTAGCTCTAAAACAATGCGTAGATGTGTAGTGAGTGTCACACTCTGAGCCATGCGGAGTGGCCGCGCGGTTTGAGGCGCCGTATCACGGACCGTGCGGCCCCTTCCTCCGGAAATTTGAGTCCTCCCTCGGGCATGGGTGTGTTTGTTGTTCTTAGAATAAGTTAGTTTAAGCAGTGTGTAAGTCTAGGGACCTGTATCGTCTGAACTTTGGTCGTTTAGGAATTGACACACATTTGAACATCAGACACTGAATAACATTTTAGACTGATATGAAGATGGCTCAGTACGAGTCAAAACTGGTAACCAGCAAAGAGAAATTGCGATCTTGAAGTACGATTTTTGTCCACACATTTTATATGAGTATTTCTTTATTTGGTTTCAGGTAACAATTATTTTTGCAAAATTAAATATAGTCCGTTACAGAATGTTTCGATTATAAACGTTGCCGCCCGTGCTGTGCTGCGTCAGATCTAATGCGCCAGACTGACAAGGCGGATGGTCGGCGGCGTTTTGCGCTCGCAGGCGCCCCAGTAGCTCGAGGCCAGGAGGTCCTAAGTTCGACCCTCGAGCCCTCTCACAGTGCCTGGACCCCCTGGCAGACGGTCTTGTCGAGGTGACGTGGGCGAAGTGACCTCACGACAAGAGCTGACACTGACACGGACGACGATGACGAGACGGCCAGTATTTATACACACACCAGAGCACATTTACTATGGTGGTGCTGCTAAAGACGTCACGTGCAGAAGGGACTCCGGTTTCAGTAGCAAGACAGGCACTGACGGGCATGTGTCGTGACACAGTGCTGCTGATAACCCACTTTACGGCGTCGATCCCTCTTTCCTAGGCCATTAACGTCTACACTGCAAGATGGAGCAGATACTCATTATATTACAGTACAAGAAGTGCCTTGTAGTGAAGAGTAGCATTCTGAGATTTCTGGGACAGGCTACGTTCATTGGCTGGAGTTGCTTTGTGTTAAAAAAAGGGATACTTCATTCTACGTAAAAGCCGCTCGGCGTAACCGCGCGGTCACAGCCGCCTTGTCACGGTCCGCGCTATTACGCCCATCGGAGCTTCGACTGCACCCTCGGGCATGGGTGTGTGTGTTGTCCTTAGAGTAAGTTAGGTTAAGTTAGATTAAGTAGTGCGTAAGCTTAGGGACCGATGACCTCAGCAGTTTGGTCCCATAAGACCGTACCACATATTTCCATTTTTTTTACGTAAATAATAGAATACCTGCCTAAGATGACTATAGTTAACACCTCTCACTATAACTCTATTAAACGCACTCTTTTTCACCACACTAAGTGGATTTTATTTTAAAGCCAACTCTTGAACCACGTTAATTGTCTGTGAGTAAAAATGACAAGTAATTCATCTACTGTCTCTTGCACGTGCAATGTTCATGCCGGATCGGAGAAGAAATTAAGCATATCATAATCTAATTCATCAAAACATTCGCCATGGTAACGTAAGATCCGACTGACCGTACAACAACAAGATTCAATTTTCATACTTTCCTTTAGAAGTATTATGAAATTCTAACAAGTGCTCTTCAAATTCTCATACGTTGACTCTCTCCTGGGAGGAGGGGGGAGGGGGAGGAGGAGGGTGCTTGCTACGATCATTAGAAAGCAGATTTCATACACTAACATCGAATTTATTACGGAAGGTGTCATACCTTTGTGTACAAATCACAAGAAAAGCTAGTTATAGTAAATCACTATATAGTCTTACAATCTGCGTGGATGTCGCTTCAGTAGTGACAACTCTCTCGAAAAGGGATGAGGTAAAATGATTAAGCAGGAAAGGGGAGAACGTGTGGGAACTTCACCGTCGTGGAAAGAAAATTACGATTGTGCTTGTGAAGAACTGGGTACAACAACTATCTAGACTACAGTGATAGGAGAACCCGGTACAGAACGATGGAAAGAATAATGTGGGCTCGAGTCCGCATTTCTTCACACGATTCTCGGAGCATTGGAAAGCAACGTTATTACTACTAGCGCGAACACAGTTATTTGGAATTGAACTCCAATGTAAAAACGTACTAGCCACTCGCCACATGGTCTCAAGATCGCTCATGAAGCAACCAGATTCTATCTTCCGAAAAATGACTTACTCGGAGCGAAATGCGCTACTTAGCTGGAGTACCCAGTGGGTCCACGAGTGTGAAAACTGAATTACGAACAAAGCAAGAGCGCAAGATGCACAAAGGCTCAAAACTGAGTGAGTTTCAGATGAAATCAGTAGAAAAATAAGCGAAGAATTTACGGGTGACCAAGAAAGCGCTGATACTTTGAAATCTATTGACTTCCTAACTCAAACACGTCGCGAGTTGTGGCCAAGCGGTTCTAGGCGCTTCAGTCTGGAACCGCACGACCGCTATGGTCGCAGGTTCGAATCCTACCTCGGGCATGGATGTGTGTGATGTCCCTAGGTTAGTTAGGTTTAAGTAGTTCTAAGTTCTAGGGGATTGATGACCTCAGAAGTTAACTCCCATAGTACTCAGAGCCATCTGAACCATTTTTGAACGTCGCGACTTAAATTAATTTTGTGTCGACTAGGAACACACATGGTTACCGGCCAAGGGCTGGAGCTCGACTCTCCCACACAGTCAGCCTCTGTCCCTTGTTCAGAGTAAAGCCGATTATTTTTGGAGGGGTAGGTGGCGTCCGGTCCGCTAGCACAAAAGCCGCCAGAGCTACTTACTGGTTTAGCACGCGACTTGAACGAGGCGGGCAGGCCCGCGATTTGCTAACGTTGATTCAGGGAGACCTGTTTGCGACACCAAAAATACATGAAAAGCGAAACACTGGGGGACTGCTTGGGAGAATAAGAGGTGGAATTTCTTGGATTTCTACAAAGCGTTCAAACTACTCATCTACGCTTTCAAACTGGACGGTCAATGCGGTAAAAGGAAACATGAGTTAGAATGCTGCGCTTAAGGATACATAAACCAAAATACTTTGTTCCCATCCTCCCTAAAGTATTAGTGCGATTTTGATGCAGCAAATTATGTATAGCACGTTTGAAAATCAAGTAAATTATGAAAGGAGTGCGAAACAAGCGCACGTCTCTCAACATGCCATATTTAAATAGAACTCGTGCCACACTAATGTTTACGTCGCAAGACGGAGGGAATGTTTATTATAATACATGCTGTCCTCAAACAGAACATTTCAGAATGTTTAAATAATGCTAATGTGATATACACAGTTGAACAGATTTTGTGTATTTTATTATAGTGTTACTGAAGTACATTTTCATCTCATTCAAAGAGCTCATATTTTACATAATCAGTGTTGTTGATTAAGCATATATTAAATTAAATAAACGTGGGAGCTAAATCATTTTCTCTCTTTCTTACAGATCTTAAATGGATCGTACACACTTATCAATCTTCTCTACCACTTCAGTATACCCGACGAATAAATGAAGTGAAAGAAGTAGTTTACGTATCTTCAAACTCACTAGCCCCATGACACTTGCACCGAAAAATAGCGCACCAAGCTTGAATATTTGAAAAATTTCTTAAAACAGTCACTACAACTGTATAAAATTATAATGCATTTACTTGTGTGTTGATTAACAGAACAATTTTCTTCTCATTTAACTACATCAGTGACTTGTTGCTGTAGTAAAGCAAGGTTGAATCGATCTTGTCAATTTTTTATGTTGGAGAGAAATACTGTGTGTACTGCAATAATATTTTGAGCAATAATTAAATATTCAGTTTATTCAAAACTTACGCCCTTCCCTGATTTTAGGAAATGTCCCATAATGCATACTTAATTGATTAATAACTTATCAGTTACTCGTAAATTAACTTCAGTCATATTCTCCTATTTTTTTCGTTTTTGTTGATGCTTAGCGTCTTACGCTCACAAGAAAAATAGTCCAGAGAATGTGGCTCTCCCTGTCAGTTAATGGTGAATATTACTTCCGTTTAGAGGGCTTGGAAGCTTTTAAGTTTATTGGCACTTTGGGTAAAATATCTATAAGTGAAAAATTGGCATCGTTTGTAGACCAATGAAAAGTAAGAACATCGAGGAGGGATGAGGGACTTTGGCCAGCGTCTAGAGTAAATTTTATCAGTGTGCGACACCTGCATGAAACAAAATCGAATGGAGCAAAGTTAGAAGTTAGCATCTCCTCAGCAATGAGGTCATTAGAGCCATGTAGCTCATCTGTAATGATTACCTTGCACATTGAAACACAGGAGGCAGTGGAAAACAGAAAATCATTTGTAATAATAATGGTATCCATAGTTTGTCATATGACTGTGAGACAAAGAATGTTCCACATTAACGACCAATTAAATCCTACAAATTTCACTCTTACACACTCACAGTTAAAGACCCCTGTATTTGGGTGGAGGGCGAGGAGGGGGGGGGGGGGGGGGGGAACACCTATTTTCAGATGCATGGCATCTGTATGGTAGGTCAATGTCCTTCTGAAACACGTTGCTATGACATAGGCTGGAACACGTAACGTGCATTAGAATGCCAAGACCATTACTGTGGAGAGGTCAACACCATTTTTCATCGTTTGGTGACATGAGACAGACAATGATATTGTTGCAGACTTCCGTTCTGGCTCAACTTTAATAATAGTGTAGCAGCGGTAGTCAATCTTTTCTACCTACCACCCAATTTTTTTATCTCTGTTAGTAGTAAAATTTTCTAACCGCTCACTGGATCCGCAGTATTCATGATTGATGAAGTAGGGAATTAACTTTATTTTATGAAAGTTATAAAGTGAATTAAAGTGTATGATGACTACTTACCAAACATTTTGTTAATATTTTACGAAAACATAACGAAAATGTTTTTGAAATTCTGATCGCCTTCCGTCCACCATAAAAGTTAGATCACCTGCTATTGGACAGTAGGGACAAGATTCACTGCTAGTGGTACAGACAGCGGAAATTAGCGCCTCTTGCGAATTATGTACGAACTAGTTACGGTTGATCTTCTTACGATGCGCTTTTATTTCGCTGCGAACAGATCTTCGAAAACGGTAAATGCCAGCAAACAAAACTAATTCTGTTTATTTTGTTTCATTTTTTTTATTTTCTTGCTTTTTAAGTTTACATTTGGTATTAGTCAGATTTAATTTTCCCTTATATTTAATTATTTTCACAAATGAGTGGTTTCTTTTATTAAATTGCAATTAATCTTTCTAAAGTGTTCTTATTTTTAACGAAATTATTTTTTAAATTTTCGGACTGTTACCATAGTGCAGTGTGTGGTTCGCGCGTTACTGATCACCGCTCTTGGTTGGTACATTTGTAATTCAATTCATATGAAGGTAGTTTCGATAGAGGGACCTGCAGTGCTGCTCGAAATAAAGTTCAGAATGAAATGTCAAGTTAATGTGGTGAGTTTGTGATTTCAAGTGATGTTGGATGCTTTGGAACGTAATGACGAAGTTTAAACAATCATCACCAGCAGTCGGAATATAATACAGTTTGCGGGGTGGTGCTAAAGAGTGAGTCCATCTTATGGATGCCATCAGCCTTGTGATACCAATACAGTGACTACGTCATCCATAAGTTTCATGAAAGCGTACATTTACCGTTGTAGACTGTATTGAGCTTTATTAAATACGTGCTACTACCTAATTTCGGCCGTGAGTCACTATCAGACACATTATCTATGTCATTTATTTCATATCGTCCTCATCACTTTCTTTTATGTCACACACACAAAACCAGAAGTCATACTCCATCGTAACATACTCTGAGTACTGCAGCCTGACAACTTAGTTTTATGTACGTGGCATAAAGGAATGTGATGAGCACGACATGTAATACAGAACATAACAAATGTGCTTGATAATGGCTCACGGCCGAAATTAAGCAATAGCACGATTTTAATAAAGCACAATACAGCCCACAACGGAAAACGTATTCTTTCATCAAACACTTAGAGGCTGTGGATTGCATCAGCACGGAAGTAAAGTCCTCATTAGGAAGTTGTGGCTCTAAGGTCAATACAGCCAACAACGGCTGGGAGAGTGGTGTGCTGACCGCAGGCCGCTCCATATCGCATCCAGTGACGCCAGATGCCATTGGCAGAGGATGGCATGGCGGTCGGTCGATCCCGATGAGCCCATTAGGGCCTGAACACGGGGTCTCCATTATTATTTTCTCTCTTTTTTTAAAAAAAAACTGAGACTGTTGCGAGTAAAACGAGCAGCACTGAATTTCGGAATTTGTTATCCTTTCCGATGAGATGTTTAGGATGGGAACTAAGAGCATTACTCATTTATACGCACATTTCATTCTGTATGCTGCTGATACTTATATTTAAAGTATCACAATTTACCTTCCTACATTTGTCGTGAAAGTTGATGCCAACGGAGCACAGTTCTGTCATTGGTTCCGCTGTGTTATGTAATAAGTCAACAACTCTCCTCGCCAGTTACTAACCTGTATTTGGCACATTTTTCTCCAAATGTAATCTTCACTCCACGGTACGGTAAATTTTGTGACTTACGGTAGTAGATATACCTATGGCGAGCGTAGGCGTCCGTAACCTGCGGGAGGAACAGCAACCACTTGAAACTAAAACAGTCGAGCATCCGCAAGTCGCATTTAACTTCCCTTTATTCACATGTTTCACTTGACAGACGTGGGAATCTTCAAAAATTCAGTATTCAAGGACTATACTTTAAATATAGCAGACTGCCACACATTGATAGTAAATGTACGTCACCTCTGCATTACCGTATCATACTTATGTATGCAATATATGCCCGACAGAGATTTGCCACCGTTTTTTAACATCTTGGAGCAGAAGTTGCTCTTATTGAGCCGACAGAGGGGAAAATACAAATGGTACCGAGAATGTACATACATGGGCTCCTGATAAAAAGTTTCGATATATAAAGTAGCGAGAGCAAATTTTCCTCTCGGATAAATTACAAATTTCTGATTACGGTAGTACTAACGTTGCCAGTTATGCACGTACATTACTGGCCATTAAAATTCCTACACCACGAAGATGACGAGCTACAGACGCGAAATTTAACCGACAGGAGAAGATGCTGTGATATGCAAATGATTAGCTTTTCAGAACATTCACACAAGGCTGGCGCCGATGGCGACACCTACAACGTGCTGACATGAGGAAGGTTTCCAACCGATTTCTCATACACAAACAGCAGTTGCCGGCGTTGCCTGGTGAAACGTTGTTGTGATGCCTCGTGTAAGGAGGAGAAATACGTACCATCACGCTTCCGACTTTGATAAAAGTCGGATTGTAGCCTATCGCGATTGCGGTTTATCGGATCGCGAGATTGCTGCTCGAGTTGGTCGAAATCCAATGACTGTTACCAGACTATGGAATCGGTGGCTTCAAGAGGGTAATACGGAACGCCGTGCTGGATCCAAACGGCCTCGTATCACTAGCAGTCGAGATGACAGGCATCTTAACCACATGGCTGCAACGGATCGTGCAGCCACGTCTCGATCCCTGAATCAGCAGATGGGGACGTTTGCATGACAACAACCATCTGCACGAACAGTTCGACGACGTTCACAGCAGCATGGACTATCAGCTCAGAGACCATGGCTGCGGTTACCCATGACGCTGCATCACAGACAGGAGCGCCTGCGGTGGTGTACTCAACGACGAACCTGGAGACACGAGGGGCAAAACATTTTTTCGGATGAGTCCAGGTTCTGTTTACAGCGTCATGATGGTCGCATCCGTGTTTGGTGACATCGAGGTGAACGCACATTGGAAACGTGTATTCGTCATCGCCATACTGGCGTATCACCCGGCGTGGTGGTATGGGTGCCATTGGTTACACGTCTCGGTCACCTCTTGTTCGCATTGCCGGCACTCTGAACAGTGGACGTTACATTTCAGATGTGTTAAGACCCGTGGCTCTACCCTTCATTCAGTCCCTGCGGAACCCTACATTTCAGCAGGATAATGCACGACCGCACATTGCAGTTCCTGTACGGGCCTTTCTGGATACAGAAAATGTTCGACTGCTGCCCTGGCCAGCACATTCTCCAGATCTCTCACCAATTGAAAACGTCTGGTCAATGGTGCCTAGCAACTGGCTCGTCACAATACACCAGTCACTACTCTTGATGAACTGTGGTATCGTGTTGAAGCGGCATGGGCAGCTGTACCTGTACATGCCATCCATGCTCTGTTTGAGTCAAAGCCCAGGCGTGTCAAGGCCGTTATTACAGCCAGAGGTGGTTGTTCTGGGTACTGGTTTCTCAGGATCTATGCACCCAAATTGCATGAAAATGTAACCACCTGTCAGTTCTAGTATAATATATTTGTCCA
This sequence comes from Schistocerca piceifrons, assembly GCF_021461385.2. Lineage (NCBI taxonomy): Eukaryota > Metazoa > Arthropoda > Insecta > Orthoptera > Acrididae > Schistocerca > Schistocerca piceifrons. The sequence goes on from NC_060138.1 coordinate 567,050,996, forward strand.
ATGAATACCCGTTTATCATCTGCATTTCTTCTTGGTGTAGCAATTTTAATGGCCAGTAGTGTATGTACGAGTGTCTGCACACATTTGTCTTCCCTAAAATATTTACGATGTTTCTCAAATACATTTGAAGAAATGAAGGAAGGTACAACTGGAGTTAACATTCGTCACCCACGTGCCCATGTAAATAATTTCGGTATGAATCTTTATCACTTTACAGTAATCACAGAAAAATTTAATCGGGATGGTCAGGTGTGGATTTGAAACTCGCTAGTCTCGAGTGTGAGCCAACTTCACCATCTTATTCAGTCAAATTAGATGTCAATAGATCACAGATGAATGCACGCACCCACACACCCACCCACCCACACACACACACACACACACACACACACACACACACACTTGTGTCATCTAATTACATTCAGTTTGAATGAGATGGCTCATATACATATATCTCTCTCCCACCCTCTCTCTCTCTCTCTCTCTCTCTCTCTCTCTCTGTGTGTGTGTGTGTGTGTGTGTGTGTGTGTGTGTGTGTGTGTGTCTGTGTGTGTGCAAATATTTAGAGGTTGTACTATCCATTTCCCACGTAAGGAACTGTGAGAATATTTCAATCACTTTTCCTTCTGGAGCTGCGATTAACCTTATTGGTTGTAATCTAGATTTTTTAACTATGTATGTGATCACTGCCTTCATCTCGCTATTCCTTTTGCTGGAGTGCCATCGCTTGTCTTTCCTGCTGCGCACCGCTTATCACTGTGGTGGCGGTTAGCCCCTGTAGTCGAGTTAGCCTAGAGCTCGTTCCATGCTTTGACTAAACGGTTATAGTTACCACGACAGTCATGCTAGCTGGCTGTATCTCAGAATGATTTGTAAGCACGCTGGCAACATTTTTACTAAAACTAGGGAACGATAAATCAGTGTCTTGACACAATTATTTTATACAACACCATTCTTATCAAAGTATGGTTTTATTTCAAACAACGCAGAGTTCAACGGACACACAGAGAATCTCCATGTAATGAAAACGAAGCCGATAACTATACATTCCCTGTGAAGAACAAGAAGGTAAAATACATGACGACCTCTACAACTATACCCCTCCACTCGTCATTAAATAATTTTCTTCGGCTTATCGAAGGAATGCGACTATCGAAGGGTTAAATATCGAACAAAACTGTTGATGAAAGAGCGGAATAACTGAAGAATTACGGAAAGGCCCGTTACGCAAGTGCCAAATGCAGTAGGATTGCTTCTGCAGATGGAACTTCCCACTGTTCCACATTACGACAAAGAAACACTTGATGGACTCACACGGAATTTTTGAGCCCGGCAGTGCTAACACGCAAGGTTACACAACTTCTCCACTACCAGCTCATCGGCTGTCCTTGGAAAGAGGAAGATATCTTACGTACACTGGTGTAGAAAACTTAAGGGCGAAAGTAACATTCGCATTGCCAAGTAACATAGCTCAGTGAAACATCGACCATGCATAGAAAGAACTGCTACGCCGTACAACAGGATGTTACTGGAAGAAATACACAATGAGATGAACAGAAATGACACATTCATTCATAGACAATAATTACAGTGTTATATAAGAAAGTATCAGCCTCGATTGCGCTAATGAAACTAACCTTTACCTAGGTTTCAGCCCAAATAATTGAGCCTTCTTCAGAAGATGTACCTGAATCTATAATTTGTCTAAGAGGGCATGGTCTAGAAATAGAACTAAAACAGCCTGATTAGGCGTAGTCACATTTTAAAAATGCGGTACATACGTACTAAGTCAACACCAAGACTTAAGCTCTGGCGTGCGCCTCGTCTCCATAGAAGCCGTGCGGTGGGCCTCGGGAGCTCACGTGAACCTAACAAGGGAACCTCCCCATCGCACCCCCCTCAGATTTAGTTATAAGTTGGCACAGTGGATAGGCCTTGAAAAACTGAACACAGATCAATCGAGAAAACAGGAAGAAGTTGTGTGGAACTATGAAAAAAATAAGCAAAATATGCAAACTGAGTAGTCCATGCGCAGGATAAGCAACATTAAAGATAATTTGAGCTCCGGAGCGTGGTCCCGTGGTTAGCGTGAGCACCTGCGGAACGAGAGGTCCTTGTTTCAAGTCTTCCCTAGAGTGAAATGTTTAATTTTTTGTTTTCAGACAATTATCAAAGTTCAGGCACTCACACATAATCAACTTCGCTCTCCAAAATTCCAGGACATGTTCAGATTTGCTTGGACATATGCAGGAAAAATTTGAAAACGTTAAAAACAAATGTTTTGACAGAGCATAGGGAAAACTGTGCGACTGTGAAACTGTTGCATTCATTTGTTGCAGTTTATGTGACAAACTCTTATATGTTTTCATCACCTTTTTGGGAGTGATTGTCACATCCATAAGAAAACCTAAATCGGGCAAGGTAGAAGAATCTTTTTACCCATTCGCCAAGTGTACAAGTTAGGTGGGTCGACAACATATTCCTGCCATGTGAAGCACATGCCGTCACCAGTGTCGTATAGAATATATCAGACGTGTTTTCCTGTGAAGGAATCGGTTGACCTATGACCTTGCGATGAAATGTTTTCGGTTCCCATTGGAGAGGCACGTCCTTTCGTCTACTAATCGCACGGTTTCACGGTGCGGTCGCAAAAACACAGACACTAAACTTATTACAGTGAACAGAGACGTCAATGAACGAAACAGACAGATCATAACTTTGCGAAAATAAAGAAATTCAAATTTTCGCTCGAGGGAAGACCTCTCGTTCCGCAGGTGCTCACGCTAACCACGGGACCACGGCGCTCCTGAGATCACATTATCCTTGATGTTGCCTACCCTGCGCGTGGACTACTCAGTTTGTATATTTTGCTTATTTTTTTCATAGTTCCACACGACTTCTTCCTGGTTTCTCGATTGATCTGTGTTCAGTTTTTCAAAGCCTATCCACTGTGCCAACTTATAACTAAACCTGAGGGCGGTGCCATAGGGAGATTCCCTTGCAAGTAGGACTAAAAAAAATGATTCAAATGGCTCTGAGCACTATGGGACTTAACATCTTAGGTCATCAGTCCCCTAGAACTTAGAACTACTTAAACCTAACTAACCTAAGTAACCTAAGGACATCACATACGTCCATGCCCGAGGCAGGATTCGAACCTGCGACTGTAGCAACCCCGCGGTTCCGGACTGCAGCGCTAGAACCGCACGGCCACCGCGGCCGGCAAGTAGGACTAAATAACGCGCTGCAAATCAACATGGTGGGATCATTGCGCATGTCCAGCTGAGACCATGACTGCCAAAGATAAAAGACCAACGCAGAAAAACACCTACTCGACCATCTGTGTACAGGTTAACCGAAATTAATGCATTATGGCGTTTACATACTACAGTCTCGCTGTTTTATGTCCTATGTCATCTTTCGTTACCAACGATGGGTGCGTTATGCAGCATTGGTTGTGAAAGGGCCGATATATTATAATAGTGTAAGTCGGGTTAGTTCGTTCGAACTTATATAAATCCATGCATAGTTTGTTACATTTTAGTCATAACATGGTGCAGAGGTTTCATGTTTAAGATTCTCAACCTTTCTATAAGTTATTTGTTTTAAGATATAACTGCGTTGGTCTTTTACCTTTGGCAGTGATGGTCTCCGTTAGACATGCGCAATGTTCCCCGCCATGTTGATTTGCAGCGCGTTATCTAGTCCTACTTAGTTTCACGTGAGCTCCCGAGGCCCACCGCACGGCGACCATGGACGCGAAGCGCACGCCAGAGCGTAAGTCTTGGTGTTGACTTAGACAGTATGTGCCGCATTTTTAAAATGTGACTACGCCTAATCAGGCTGTTTTAGTATTATTTCTAGACCATGCCCTCTTAGACAAAATATAGATTCAGGTACATCTTCTGAAGAAGGCTCAATTATTTGGGCTGGAAGCTAGGTAAAGGTTGGTTTCATTACCGCTGATCGAGTCGAGGCTGATAGTTTCTTATATATTAGATTATCACGATTGCTGACTGGGCTACAGTGTTGAAAGTACTATAACTACACTTAAGTCACCGCGATTCATAATGATCCCCTGGACATTAAAGAAGGTGGGATATGGTTCGTAACAGGGTGTGTTATCACCACGGATGACTGCATGTTCTGCACGGGGCTTCTATGCGGACCACAAGGTTGGTAAGTTCGTGTAGCAGAGTGTTCTGTTCCTACCCTAGCGCTGTTGACAACTGGTGGAGCGTCGTTGATGGATTTGGAAATTCTGCAACACGTCTCCCCAACGCATCCCACACCTGCTCGTTGGGATTTAACTCCGAAGACAGGGGAAGCAGACTCCACTCTTCACGGATCCTCTCGTTTCAACAGCTCCTTCACTTGTGCCGTAAGACGCAGTCGCTCGGTGTTATCCACAAAAATGAATTCAGCGTCAAATGCACCGCTGCAGAGACGTATATGGGAGGAGTACAGTGTCACTATAGCGTTGACTAGTGAGTATACCGTGTTGAACGACCTGACGGTCAGTATACCCGAGCCTTCGTACACCGCAACACGTGGACCACCAAAACTACCACGTTCGACAATGCTGGACATACCGTCATCGGGTGAGAGGTGCGAACACGTAAAGCATCCAGGAACTATTGCTTGATGCGCACGTGTTTTGCTACTGCATCAGGTCTGGTCAGATAAGCCGCAGTAAATTCCGCGTTCGGATGTGGATAAATGGGCCGACGTAGCTACTGTAGCTTGGCTTTCCTGCTGTGTTGATATTTCCACTCCAGCTGTGCACTGCGACGTAGTAACCGCCTGGCGTCGTAACGCAGTTCTTGTATCAGCAAGTAGCCTACGATGGAATAATTACTGCAAAATTTTGTCTATCCCAATTACGCAATCCCTAGCACCAGACGTGGGATGTACTTTAATTTTTCCCTAGCTGTGCGAAGTACATCATTTTGCGGTGCGCCGTATATAACATACAATTTTTACGTAAATTCATCCACATATTATAGTCTCTAGATTCATGTAACAAACTACACCAAAAACTTGTTATCCTTATAGATACACCAAATCTAATAATATTTCCTCCTTTCATCCGTAATATCTATGCTACTATATGAGACAAGTAGTTGTTTTACGTTGTTCCCAAAATTCTCGAAAAGTAGGCTACTTGATCAATTTATTTCAAGCCTTTACACGATACTCTAATGAACATTCGGACGAACATAATCTATATATTTTAATGCATATAATGAATAAATTATATGTAATATATAAAAGATAAATATTGCAACAAAAAATCTCGGGCTGATTTAGTTCAAATTTTTACATGCTGCTCTAATGAACATTCGGATGGACTTCAGCTCTATATTTTTTAATACAAGCAATATATGAATATACTTGTAATGTGTGAAGAGGCAATGTTATTACCAGAATTCTCGAAAAGTTCTTGGCCTATTCAATTCAAAACATCACACGATACACAAATGAACTTTCGGTCGGGAATAGACTACAAGTTTTTAAATATATGAAGACTACTTGGGAAGAAAGGGTTAAGATCATTTTATAGATTTTCAGGAGACGAGTTTTAAAGTTTGAAATGTTACAGTTTCAGTGTTTATTCAAATGCACGTTTCTAAATTGTATAGATCATTCTTTAGTACTCCGTACAAGTATTAAAAATATTTTTAAAATTTGGACCATATGTGTCCATTTGTCTGCATGTCTGTTTTTCATTTTCTTATCAGGCGCTCAACTCAAATTGTGGAAGTCAGAATGTAGTGCGATGCTGAGATCATATTTCACTATATTACTTCTACGCATCTGTGGCCCAGTCACGTGTTATGCAGTGTGCTCATGACTAACTTGGTTTCAGGAAAAATATTGTTTGTCGGTTATCTGTTTTTGTTTAAAATGAACTTCAGTAAGCTATAGTGTTTAGTAAGTCAGTGAGACACTTGAGTGTCTGTACTTCTGTATCCTCATTAAATCACCTTGCACAGTACATAATTTCCAAAATCGTTCTATCAATGGCTTCGACACATACAATAAAAATATAGGTAATGGAAGATACGTTCAGCTATTAAGCACAAAACACGGTTTTAATACACCACAGTAATCATGTTTTACTTTCTATGTATGCAAAAGGCATAATACAAAATCAGCTTGACAAAAGAATTGGAAAAGAATGTTTGTAAAATATTCTTGTTCCTCTATGTCACAGAACATCTTTAGTTCCTGCAGATGATGATACTTTCCTCTACCAATTGGTAGCAGTCCTCAAACCCTGCACCTGTTAGCATGGTATCTCAATAGGTCTATTATTTTATAACAGGAGCTGTTACTTCAGTTAATGGTAACATCCAATTTACTTAAACTATCTATGACTAAATTCTTCAGTAGTTTACCTTTGCAACAGGATGATGGAAACAAAACTCTGTCCTAGAAGCCTTTCGCAGTGGCATGACTGGATAATATCTTCTCGATCTTCAAGCCGCGTCAGTTCCAATAAAATTCTCAAGTTTTCAATGGCTAGCTCCGCTTTTATTCTTTTTTTTTCCTTTATTGTATTTAAATTCCCCGTCTGGGATGGGCTGGCATCAGCATAGGTGCTGCTCTTCAGCTGAGAGACAGTGAGTATGTATCGTGAAGACACTTAAAAAAACATGAAGGAGAAAATATGGTGGAACAATAATATAAAAAGGGGGATCATTATGGAAGAGAGCGTATAAAAGGGGATGGCTTTAAAAATGGAGATAAAAATCTAAGGAAGTATTTTACACAAAAAATCACACACTGAAACGATTAAAAGAACACAAGGCGAAGTACAGCCGGAGGATAAACTCAAGCACAGGATTAAAACCACAGTACTTGACGTCACTGTAGATTACTGCTGTACACAACACTGACATAGCACACTGATGATGAAAAATAAACTGGGAGGATCTGCCAGGGGTAAGGATATGAGTGAGAAGTGAAGAAAGGGGGAAGGGGCGGTAGTAGGAGGGAGGGAGTGAAGGGGAGATGGGGTGGGGGAGCACTGAAGGGAGGCAGGGAGGGAAGAACAGGAGAGGAAAACAACTAAGGAGGGAGTTAAGGACTCCAGGGAGGGGGGAGGGGAGGAAGAGAAAGCACTCTGGTAGTAGGAGGGGAGGGGTGAGAGTGGAGAGGAAGGAGGACACCAGGGGTTGGGAGGGCTCTAGACTGTGGACAGTGTAAAGAATGTGGATATGTTGAAGGAAAAGGAGAAGATGGGGGAAGGGGATTAGGTCATACAGCAGGACCCATTTGTGGCACGGAAGGTGGATACGGAAGGCAAGACAGACAGTGTGGCATTCAAGGATTTGGAGGGCCATATAAAAGCATGGAGGGTGCGGGAGGAGATCCAGACAACGCTGGCGTGACAGAGGATAGGACGGATGAGGGATTTGTAGGTGTGGAGGATGGTGGAAGGATGCAATCCCTATGTCTGGCCAGACAGGAGTTTCTGGAGGTGGAGGCAGATATGAGCTTTCTGCTGGATGGTCACGAGATGAGAGATCTATGTGTGGTGGCAGTCGAGCGTAAGGCCAGGGTGTGTCAGGGTGGGGGCGAACTGGAGGGTCGACCATTGCGGCCTATAATGATTGGCAGGGTCTTGGAGGGGTTGATAGGAAGGAACTCCTGGTTGCACCAAGTGGTGAACTGGTCAAGGTGGGTTTGTATGGTGCATTGAGACTGTTGAAGGGCAGGATAAAGGGCTAGGAAGGCAGTGTTATCAGCATATTGGAGGAGAAGGTAGCTCCTTCATCGTCGTCAGGAGTAAAATTCCTGACTGCAGGGAATGGCTTTTTTATCCATTGTTGGGTTTCGATTCCCCCCAGAGTGGGCAGCCAGGCAGCAGCTTAGTACGCCGCTCTTCAGCCCACATAATATTTAAAAACATAATAAGAAGATAATAAACAATAAAAACAGGCGATAAAAATGGTGATCTTTTAAAAATGTGGAAGCTAAAATATAAAAACAAAGGGTTGATGATGGTAATTAGGACACACAGTAAGCAGACAGGTACAATAGTAGACAGACAATTAAAAAAACATCACGACACTCTGGTTTCTGTTCGCAAGAGATAAAAAATCACACTTAGGGACTGTATGGTTTCTGCTTGCAACACTTCACACCACAGCGGAAGGCTGTTGGGGTGGGGGAGCAGGACCCAAGCCGGACAGATAAGGGAAAAAAAGGGGGCAGGAGAGGAGAAAGCAAAGGAGGGGCTGGAGGGGCTGGCACTATTTCCCGCTTGTATAACTATGATTACGGACGCTGGCACCAATCAGAGAGGGCCGAAAAGACGCGTGCACGGAAAGCGAGTTGGGCAGCTCATAGCAGCTCTGGCCAACCGCAGGCCGAATGACGTCATATGGTGTGAGGGGCCGGCGCCTCGTTTGAAACTGCCGCTCCCGCCTCCCCACAAGCGTTATGCATCCGCCGTTGTTTCCTTTCCACATCCAAAGCCCGCCCCCACTCCCTACTCAGTCTGTAGCCCTGGTCTCTATGGAAATTGTTACTGTGCATTCTAATCTCAACAGCCTCTTTTGTAACGGAATCCCAGGCATGAGACTTTCGTGTTCTCAAACTGTATTTTGTGTCCGTTTTCGGCGCAATACTTGTCGAGCTCCCTTTGCTTAATACATCTCTTATACTCGGTACAATGCTCCGCAACTGTGTGAACTATCTGGCCTATATAGATGCTGCCGCACTCGCGAAGGACAACATACACACTGGGCACACGAAGAGCTATGTTGTCTTTAACAGAGCGCAACATGCCTCGTGTTTTGTGGGTGGGCTGGGACACTGTTCTCAATCCGTGTCTCTGCAGTACACATCCTACCTTGCTGTTCGTTGCCCCACAATACGGCAGGAAAGCCATCAGCTTGGCTTTTTCTGTCGACTCACGAGGAGCCATTCCCCAGTGACACTTGAAGGCGTTTGCAACCTCTTTTTTGCTGTAGCTATTCTCCCTGAACACAGAACCAAAGTTATTTCTGATGACAACCACCTACATTGTGAATTGCAGCACTCGAATGTCGAAAGGAAGCAGCATTGGATGTTTAATGTTTGTAGGGAGACGGGAGCAGAAGTTTCAAATGTGGTGCCAGCCGCTTGCGCCACCTGAAGTCATTCAGTCACGAGGCGGGCTGGAGCTGCTATGAGCTGCCCAACTCGCCTTCCGCTTTCTTCTTTCCCTCCAACTTAACTCCCATCACTCTGCTGTCTTTGTTTCCCTTGATCTCCAGAGAGCCTACGACCATGTCTGGCATCCCAGGCTTCTCTTCAAACTCCAGACCAATGCTCTATCAGTTTTGTACATCTCGTTGCTTCCTTCCTCTCCCATCGACCCTCCTATGCCACTATCCACAGTTCCAACTCCTGTACCTTCTATCCCTCTGCTGGCATGCGCCAAGGCTCCGTACTTTCCCCTCCCCTATATTTCCTGTATACTGCTGATATGCCCAAATCTCCCCTGCCTGTTCATCTCCTCCAATTTGCTGATGACACCGCCTTCCTAGCCCTTTGCCTACCATTCAACAGTCTCTCCAAACCCACCTTGACCGTTTCACCACTTGTTGCAACCAGTTGTTCCTTTGTATCAACCTCTCCAAGACCCAGACGATCATCATAGGCCCCATCACCCGCACCTTCTGTCTCCATGATATCTACATAACCATTTATGGCCATCCTATCCAACTCACTCCTACTCTCAAATACCTTGGCCTCACCCTCGACCCCCAACTCATTTGGACTCCCGATCTCCTTACAACCCAACACAAAACCCACAACAGACTCTGCCTCCTAAACTCCTGTCTGGCCAGACTTGGGAACTGCATCCTTCCACCATCCTTCACACCTACAAATCATTGGTCCACCCTATCCTTTGTTATGCCAGCGTTGCTTGGATTTCCGCCCCTCACAGGTTCTATAAAGCCCTCCAAATCCTAAAACGCCATACACTCCACTTCACTTCTGTATACACCTTCCATCCCCCACACGCATCCTTTATGACCTGATCCCCTTCCCCCACCTTCTTCTTTTCCTTGAATACATCCACACTCTCTCTATTGTCCGCCAACCCGATCCCTTCCCCCCACTTCCTAGTGTCGCCCTTCCTCTCTGCCCCCAGCCCATTGCCACGTCTATACCGTTGTGTCCTGCCACTCTCTATCTCCACACCCTCCACCTCCTTTCCCATCGCAACTTCCATCACTTATCCCTCCCAGACGATGAGCTTCACCCTGACGTCTACCCCTCCTACCAACTCTAACCCCACCTTCCTCCGCCCTACCCCTCAGGGCTCCCTCTACCATCCCCTTCCATTTACCAGAGCGGTTTCGTGCCCTCCTACACCCTCTACTTTCCTGTGCCCCCCTTCTGTGACTCAGCACACCCTCCTGCCTTGTCTTCCCTCTTCATCTCCCGCCCTGCCTGTCTCCTGCGTCTTACCCCTTACCCCCATTTTTCCTCTTCCTCCCCACCCCCCCCCCAGTCCCCCCTCCACCACAACAACCATCCCTCTTTTTCCCTTCTCTCCAGCCTCCAGTCCCTCGGCAGGTCCCTACCAGTGGTTTTTATTCTTTGTGAGTGCTGCTTCGTTTCCAGTGGTTTTTTAAGTGTTTTGTCTGTGTGATTTTTATTCTGTGGCCGAATTTTAATTTGTGTTGACCCCAGTGTATTTTAAGTGGGCCACGAATTGCCAGCTGTGTTCTTTTAACTTTATGTTGACATTTTAACTGTACCCCAGGGCCTGTCCCCATATTGGTGTATATCTTAACCTCACCTATCTACATTTCTGTGTTTTTGTGTCCCCCTTTCTTCGGCCTTTTTGTATGAGTTCCCCCTTGTCACATGTTTGTAAAACCACTTGGTTGAAGAGCGGCGGACTGTGCTGCTGCCATCCCTCCCCTTCCCATATGGGGCAGGGGAATGAAATTACAATAAAGAAAAAAAATAGCCCCAGCTTTAGTGCGTCCTGGATGCTGACTCTCCAGCGCCTGCAGAAGAGGGTGCTTCAGTGGTGCCTACATGCCACTCCCCTCACGAGGATTGTTACCATCCACGAAGAAACAAACACGGTAGCTCTACAGACGTCCATTGGAGAGAAATCCTGGACTCTCTGTGATAAAGTGGATGGGCTGTGCAATACAGTAGCTGGCTTAGAAACCATTGGCACCACGACGCCCTGTCACTGTCACCGCCATCCTGTTCTTCTCACCATCCTTGAGGAATCAGATTCCGACCATGGCTAACGACTGCCCTGTTATGGCCGCTGATGAATGTCAGTGTAGAACTACCCACTTGATAGGTGTCGACCATTGTAAACCACAAATGTTGGTGCCTAATGTAGTCAGTATGTATGTCACCTATTGCCTGCAACTTGAACTAACACCATTAGAGGATGGTATGGGACGTCAGGTCCCACCGCCACACCTTCAATGTACACTCTACTGATATCTTTGAAATGCCATCACAGTAGAATAGAACGCTTTTACCATCCACCAAGCCAGTAAGACCGTAATCCATTGGTGACGCTCTACTTCAAACGTCCAAAAAAAAAATTACAGCCCCAGCAGTTAGTAATTTTACTCTTGATGACGATGGCATAGCTAGACATCGAAAGCTCGAGAATTTTATAGCAACTGACGCAGCTTGAAAACCGAGAAGGTTTTATCCAAAAAATCTCTGCAAGTTCTGGTACCTCAACTATTCGTTCACTGGGAGCAGTGAAAACTGATGTGATCCAAAATCTATTATAAGTGCCACGATGACTGACAAGTGTTGAATTATGACTTTATATCTTTACCTCCTTAACAGTTCGCAATGGAAATGGGCGTTTTGGTCGGTAACTTGGTTGCAAGAAATCAGTAAACTTACGAATCATCGAGCCATCAACTTCAACAATATTAAAAAAGTGGGTTATGCACTTCCATCTTTACTTACGTCCATCCAGTCCTTCTGAAAATCCACTTTTGTTATTTGTCTTAGGAGGCCCAGGTCTTTTGTCACATTCCAGACATGACTTGTGCCTAACTGGGAATGCCACACGATTTGGTTCAAAACGCTTTGCATGATGAAAAAAGACGGCGCGCTAACGGAAGCACGAGACTTATTGACACGCTGGACCGTTGTTACAGAGAAAAATGGATATTATATTCAAGGCTTGTGAAACCATCTTCTGAAATAAAGAGAATTACCGTATGAGAATTGTTTAAATGACCCTCATAAGAATAAATATACCTGATGGAACCTTTACTATGCTCATAAACAGTTTAACAGTAATCCTATCGAAACTTAAAAGAATTTTTGTAAGAGAAAAATAACGTCGGTGTTTTATGTAATTTATTATGCTTGCATTTTCCATCCATTTCGTCAAGAAGATTCTAAGGTATAGAGACATGTTACTTTTATGTACACTGGAGACATATGGTGGCATACTTTATCAAATTAAAAGTAAATACTTAGTCTACAATTCGAAAACAGCTTTACAAATAAAAATTTTAATCATAACGACGAACAAACTGCATTATAAGAAAATTAAGTAAACTAACACCATCTCAACTGATACATTAACTTGCAGTATTTTAAGAATACATCGCATATATTATTCATAACATTAGAGTTTAAAAATAATTTTTAGAGTGCTTTCGATATCAATAATTAACCGTGAAAGATCATGAAAAATTATGTGCGAGTCCAGTAGTAGCCAGGTATGTTGGTTGTCTTCTTGAATATAACGCGTATTTATCCCTCAGGACGACGAGAATGATACAACAAATTTATAAGCGTGTATGAACCGTTAAGAGCCTGTGAACAAAAATATACATTACTGTTTTACTATCAGCGGTTATTCATAATCATACACATCAAACGTAGGAAACTGAATTGAATGGTAAGTGACGTGAACGAAAATGCATGCTCGATCTAAATTTAATATTTAAAAGTAAAAAGCAAAGCTCAGAACAAGATTTTCAGACAAAATTAATGACCAAAAAGTAATCGTTTTTTCACTACTGAAACTTAGGAAAGAGGCTAAGAACGAATCATTATATATAAGGAAGCGTACCACCTCAATCACATTTACCAATCTCAGCTGTTCCTCAATTCCAATGCCACTAATATCTTTATCGTTCTCTTGAGCAACGGTGTGAGAATAACTCCTAGATCTTCCGTTCTAAAAGTTAATTTAAAAAGGAGTTCAGCGTTCTGCTTTTGCTGTGTTACCCTCAATTTCTGTTCCTGTATCAGCTATCAATTTCTGGACAATAACTTTGACATGATTTATAGCTTTTAAATTAGAACACAACATCTTCGGATATTTAGAGAGATCTGAGAATGGTTGTATTTGAAGGCTTCACATATTACTTATACTCCTATAGCGCAGTAATCGCTATTTGTTTACAAGTTTCGTTACAGGTACTGGATATCATCGAGGGTTCCTACAACATGATCATTTACTGGCTAAAAATCTATCAAGTGATCAACAAGGATTCTCTGTATAATCCATACTTATGTTATACGCCCCTGCCCATAGCTAAATGTTTCGGTATCCTCTTGAAGGTATGACACTACTGACTGTTTATCTTGTTTACTGAACATGTAAATCTCTCTTGTTGTTTAACTGTCCTTTGTGCTTTTGTAATCATTGTCGGTACAACCGACTTACAATCACTGACACTAGTTTCAGAGTGTCATGTTTGCTCTGAAGAGATCTAACATATTTCCGACATTATTAAGCTTCCAAAATTCTAAATAGTTTTCTGAGAATACGTTTAGTATTATGTCGTAAGATTTCTCGTCCCATTAACCACCGACAAAACTGTAAATACTCTAATCGATTATTGTATGATTTACCACACAATGCTTAATGACGTTTCCTTTTAAACAGAACGTCAACAGCCAGGCGGCACAATGATTAAGGGAATGCATTTCCATTTGGATGTACTAGACCCAGTCTTGTGATGCAGATTTAGGTTTTCCGTTATATTAATGAAAGCGAATTCAGGTACAGGTCCTTTAAAGAATAGACGGCAAATTCACATATCCGTCCATCCCAATTCGATCTTCTACAACAGCACCACGCGAAATGTACCGTGGTGCTAGTAGAGTCGTTTCGTAGTCGGTCGCACATGCCGATTCTCTAAACTTTCTCAAGTGTTTCACGAAAAGAACGTCTTCTTCCCTCCGGGGTTTCCCATTTGAACTCACTGAGCATTTCCCTATTACTCAATTTTTGATGAAAATCACTAGCAAAAAATATAACACCACGATTCTGAATTGCTTCGGCGTCTTCCTTTAATCCGACCTGACGGTGGTCCCAAACACTCAAGCAATCCTAAACATTGGGTCACACGAAAGGTCTGTGCGCGGTTTCTTTCACAGATGAGTTGCCATTTCTTCGAATTCCATCTATAAAATGAAGTCGATCATTCACTTTTCCTACAACCGGCCTTATTTTTTCGTATCATTTCATGATTATTTGCATCGTTACGCCTAGATATTTCGTCGACGTTACTCTGTCAAGCAAAACAGAACAAATGATTTATTCGAATATCACAAGATAATTTTTCCTTCTCACCTGTCATTAACTTATATTTTACCACATTTATAACAAACTGTCACTCATCACATCAAATGTAATCTCTGTATCCTCCTGCAGTCACTCAAAGACGACGCTTTTCCGTAGTCTACAATACCATCTCCAAGCAGTCTTACATTGCTGCTCAACAAGAGCGGTCCTCCCACCTTTTCCTGAGGCACTGGTGATGCCTCTAATGAACACTCGCCATCCAGGATAACGTACTGGTTTCTATAACTTACGAAGTTTTCGAGTCCCTTACATATCTGAGAACCTATTCCACATTCTGGATCTTGCATGTGCTCCTTCAGTTGTGACGTTATCGTTTACAGACTGTGAATCCCTAATGTCCCATTCCCTTTGCATTTTCTTCCTTCCTCCCTGTCTTCTCTCATGTAGGGACAGCTCATGTAAATCGCTAATAAATTATGAAGTAAAGTGGACCACAGACGAATTTGACAGCTGAGAAGAGTTGCAGAGTTACCTGTAGGAACGTTGACCTTGACAGCTTGGCAGTGCCGCCCAGTTTGATCTGCAGCGGGTGTGACGCCATTAACATGAACTTGAGGAGCGGCTTCCTGAAGGAGATGTCTGCGTCCAACCACTCACAGCTGAAGCCCGCATGGACCAAGTTCTCGCTCTGAAACGGGGGAAAATTCTTGTCTATTCGAGCTGCAGTTGATTTTCTGAAAATTTCGCACGTAGTCCAGTGAGACATAAGTTATCAAGAAAAAACAAAAGCCAGTGTTGCGGATTATACAGAGTATACTCCTCTAACAAATCAGTGCTGACGGCAGATGTTGTTAACTAAACACGTGAGCTGAGACAGATGGAAGACATAGAATCTCACAAGTCGAGTTGCAGTAGATATGGTCTGTAAGTACTGGTGATTCGGACAACCGAATGAAAATGATGGGTTCAGTCGGTTGTTGGAAAACAGTCATCTCATTCAGTTTTAATTTTATGTGCTGGTTGGATTAGTAATTCATTCTAGTGAGTGAAAGCAGTCTATGGGAACAAATGAATGAGAAAAATCGATTCTGTCGCTTATAGGTTGACATATCGGTGGAACTATTAACTCATCAAAATATTCAAATGTGTGAGAATTCCTAATAGGCTAAACTGCGGAGGTCATCGGTCCCTAGACTTACACACCACTTAAACTAACTTAAAATAACTTATGCTAAGAGCAACACATACACCCATATCCGAGGGAGGACTCGAACCTCCGGCGGGAGGGCCCGCGCAGGCCGTGACATGGCGCCTTAAACAGCACGGCCACTCCGCGCGCCTATTAACTCTTTCCTTTGAGTGAAACCAGTCTGTGGGAACAACCAAATGGGAACAGACGACAGAAGTTGATTGTAGTATTACGTGCGCTGGTAGGTAGCGTGCGAACTGCAAGTGGTACACTCAAGAGGACAGCCTTGCAAGAGTCTTGAACGAGTAAACGGTTCCGAATAAAGCAGCGTGCTAGTGTAAAGGTGACGAATTTAGGTTTACTGGCTCTAGGGAGAGTAATTATGATTGTTTTGTCTTTGGTTGTAACTTCACATACAGCACTTTTTCTCCTGAAACGAAGTTCTCCTATCCAAATAAAAAGCAACACACAGCTAGACGGAAAGATTGCATCATGGCATTGAAGAGGAATACAGCTGATGGCAAGAAATCGACTCCTGCAACACATTATCGCATTTTTGGTCGTCATTTCATCAGTATTTTGGCCACAAGAGAAACTGACAACCCAGGCTATGAACCAAGATTGCACATGACATCAAAATTATCTTGACTAGAGTTTGCAAAGGATGATATTACTGTGAGATTCAAAAGAAGAAAAGAGAGACACAGCAGGAAAGAACAATCTGCAGGGAACTACAACGATGTACCTCTTAATGAATCTAAAACGCTCCAAGCAAGTACCCACGTGGAGTATGGTAATATAAATCCTTCTAGCAGGATACACAGTTCGATATAACATTAGCTTCACTTTCATGTTCTCTCGCAATATTCGAGAAGGGTCACAGACCACCTCTTTAACCTTTTCAAATTTGCCAGATATGTTCATTAGCACACAGCTGATCCGTTCTGCAGATTTAACAGGTTGTGTGTGGTTTTTGCTGTGAAACATTTCCTCAGTTTTTTCGCCTTGCAGTGAGAAAAACCTAGAATGATTGTTTCAGAAAAATATCTTTCTCTATTAATGAAGCAGCATAATGCAGCAATATATTCACCGTGTCCCGACAGGGCTGCTTCACACTAACATTCACCTTCGATAACCTGTCTGTCACGGCCTGTCTGAAAAAAAATGAGATACCGCACATGCTGCTTATTAACGTTATACAGACGACATTTTCATATTACATAATTCTAGTAGACGTATTTTCACAACTTGCTTTGATTTTAAACGTATAAAGTTTCAGATTAACACATGCTTTTCTTAAATGTTGGCTGGACACTTCCTCTCTCTACATTTCCTTTACTACGGACGCTGGTTACTGCTTTGGAGGTCTATGTCTTTCACCGTAGTGGCATACCTAAAATATGAAAAGTCGCATTTTACTTTCTCGTAGCATAACATAAATAAGGCTTGTAAT
Organism: Schistocerca piceifrons; assembly: GCF_021461385.2. Classification (NCBI taxonomy): domain Eukaryota; kingdom Metazoa; phylum Arthropoda; class Insecta; order Orthoptera; family Acrididae; genus Schistocerca; species Schistocerca piceifrons. The sequence continues at coordinate 567,068,192 of NC_060138.1, forward strand.
ATAGGGCGCCATAGCCACGACAGACACTGGAATACAGTGCCCTCTCGGTCTCTTATTGATAAAGTTTTCCTCTAGTGCTGCTTGAGGCGGGAACTCGCTATCACAAATCCTGCATTCGCACGCTCATGACGGATTAAAACTATGTCCCGGACAGAGACTCGAATCAGGGACCTTTGCTTCTCGAAAGGCAAAGGTCCCAGGTCAGAGTTCTGGTCAAGAACGCAGTTTCAATTCGCGAGACACAAAAAACGGCAAAAATAATGAAGAAGGTAAAGTATAAATGTACCTCTAATCCAGGAACGAACAAATCCAAAGATAGAACGGAAAAGGAAAGGGTTTGAATGGTGATCACGGGAACACCCCGTACACATGAACAGAGAATCAGATTTTCTACAATAAGTGTTCCTTGTAGAATTATCTTATACAGTTGTCACGTGCTTGATATGTTGAGAATAAAATTTTACCTAATTTAAGCATCTCTGTTATTATATTATTCCTTTTCCAAGATAAGAGTGTCGAATCAATTTCAGTTGTGAGCTTACAGGATGTAAAACTCAAGTGCACTGTGAGCCGTGCGTGGCTCGTGTTCGTGCCATATCTGGTTTGACATCCTGTTTTTGCTGTACTACCACCTCGTTATGTTAATTTCAATTACTGGTGTCACTGAGTTGCCGCTGCCACGAGTGGTGATTGTTGCCGCTTATCGATATAAGCCCTGGCTATCTTTGGTGACTGCTATTACTTCCCAGTTGTCATGTGTTCGGAGTTAGTTCGGATCTGCCAGTCAGTCGGCTGTGTTTGACTTAGGACGCGGCAGAAGTTCAGTCGGGGAGCGGCAGCAGTGAGGTCCGGACAGCCATAACTTACCCGACCGTTGCGGATACATATCACTTGAGTCATGACCACTTCGGTTGGTCGTCGGTCGGTCGTCTTGCCGGATGACGTGTATGTTGGCCGGCGATCGCTTATGGGTTGCCTGCGTGTGCCGACTCGTAATTCGTCCTTGTTATTGCACAGTCGCTGCCATTAGTATTGTCTAGTCCTTCGTGGAAGTGTTCGTGAAACTGTGTGTAGCTTGTGATGTCGACTGCTCGGTTATGTTCGTGCTGTATCAGTGCTGATGTGTGGCAGTCGGTATGTTGCTGTGGATCAGCCAGGAAATCTCTGCGCGGCGCAGTGGGCCAGGCCCGCTGGCGGTCTCTACGCAGTTTCGGAGTGTGTGGGAGCTGTTCCGATTGCTACGAGGTTCGTGGTTGACCAACCCAGGACATCAAAGTTGAGTGGTGATTTTTAATTACTGAAGCCAGACTGTTCAGATTGTACCGTTGGTTTTCATGGTTGACTGTTGAGGGTATTCCCGTGAGCAGCAGCGAGTGATCGAGTTGGCGAAGGTTTGGCCACCATCTTGTGGAGTTTAGCAGTATTTTGGATATTTGGAGTCCAAGTGCATCAGCGGAATTTTCTGCCTTGTCGCCGTCAGCGTTCCGTTCGCCTGCCCTGCCCTCTGACGTAAAATTCATGCAGTATCTTTCCCTCACCGTGTTGTCGCTGTCCAACACGTGTGTGTAGTTTTGACAGCTTATGCATGCTTGGTTGTGGGCGGCTACGCCTTTTACGTTTTGGCTTTGGAGTTCCTTGTGCACCGGTCAGGTGGAAAGCAAGTCGTCTTGTCGGTGGGTCCGCTGACTTTCTCTTGGTTCGGTTGCCGGCGGATCGGATACAGTTGGGCCGACTACCTGTCTCCCCTAAGCGAACGTTAGTGTTGCAAGTGCAGACCGACCACCGGAAACTTCTGAGCGCCGCTGGTTGTACTGCCTTTTCTTATTAGTCTTTGATTGTGTATTTTAATGGCTTATAGCCCATGGTTTGAATTTGTATGCTTTTAGTTGGGTTTTAAACCATGGGCCTTCAGCCGCTTTAAAATTTAAATTCCTTACTTGTTAACTCTTAGATTGCTTGGGCCTTCAGCCTGTGTACAATATTGTTGAAAGATAAAGCTATGGGCCTTCTACCTACTAAAAATTATTTTAGTTGTTTTAAGTAATCGGCCGTCAGCCGTTTTCAAATTATAGTTCTTGTCTTTCAAGTATCAGACTGTGTGGGGCCTTCAGCTTAATTGAAGATTAGGCCTTCTGCCTTGTGTTTTGTTTTTTAAATTACACTACTGGCCATTAAAATTGCTACACTATGAATATGACGAACTACAGACGCGAAATTTAACCCACAGGAAGAAGATACTGTGATATGCCAATGATTAGCTTTTCAGAGCATTCACACAAGGTTGGCGACACCTACAACGTGCTGACATGAGGAAAGTTTCAACCGATTTCTCACCAGCGTTGCCTGGTCAAACGTTGTTGCGATGCCTCGTGTAAGGAGGAGAAATGCGTACCATCACGTTTCCGACTTTGATAAAGGTCACATTGTAGCCTATGGCGATTGCGGTTTATCGTATCGCGACACTGCTGCTCGCGTTGGTCGAGACCCAATGACTGTTAGCAGAATATGGAATCGGTGGGTTCAGGAGGGTAATATGGAACGCCGTGCTGGATCCCAACGGCCTCGTATCACTAGCACTCGAGATGACAGGCATCTTATCCGCATGGCTGTAACGGATCGTGCAGCCATGTCTCGATCCCTGAGTCAACAGATGGGGACGTTTGCAAGACAACAACCATCTGCACGAACAGTTCGACGACGTTTGCAGCAGCATGGACTATCAGCTCTGAGACCATGGCTGCGGTTACACTTGACGGCGCATCACAGACAGGAACGCTGGAGATGGTGTACTCAACGACGAACCTGTGTGCACGAATGGCGAAACGTCATTTTTTCGGATGAATCCAGGTTCTGTTTACGGTATCATGATGGCCGCATCCGTGTTTGGCGCCATCGCGGTGAACGCAGATTGGAAGCGTGTATTCGTCATCGCCATACTGTCGTATCACCCGGCTTGATGGTATGGGGTGCCATTGGTTATACGTCTCAGTCACCTCTTGTTCGCACTGACGGCACCTTGAACAGTGGACGTTACATTTCAGATGTGTTACGACCCGTTGCTCTACCTTTCATTCGATCCCTGAGAAATCCTACATTTCAGCAGGATAATGCACGACTGCATGTTGCCGGTCCTGTACGGTCCTTTCTGGATAAAGAAAATGTTCGACTGTTGCTCTGGCCAGCACATTCTCCAGATCTCTCACCAATTGAAAACGTCTGGTGGATGGTGGCCGAGCAACTAGCTCGCCACAATACGCCAGTCACTACTCTTGATCAACTGTGGTATTATGTTATGTTGAAGCTGCATGGGCAGTTGTACCTGTGCACGCCGTCCAAGCTCTGTTTGACTCAATGCCCAGGCGTATCAAGGCCGTTATTACGGCCAGAGGTGGTTGTTCTGGGTACTGATTTCTCATGATCTATGTACCCAAATTGCTTGAAAATGTAAACACACGTCAGTACTAGTATAATATATTTGTCCAATGAATAACCGTTTATCATCTGCGTTTCTTCTTGATGTAGCAATTTTAATGACCAATAGTGTAATTTTCCCTGCAGTCTTAAATCATGGACCTTCAGCCGTCTTTAAATTAACTTGTTTTCCTCTCAAGTGTTACATTTGTTGGGCCTTCAGCCAAGTTATAGAACTTACTTACGTGGGGCCTTCCGCCTTCTAAATATTCTGAGTCTGAATTTTAAGTTAATTTCTTTCAGCCGTTTTTAAATTTAAGTGGTTGTGCCCTTAAGGCATCAGATAGTGTGGCCTGTTCAGCCGATAACTACGTTGAAAACAATTTTTACTGTGTTGTTTGGACAACTAAATAAAGTTATATGTTTTTAAGTGTAACTGACAGCCCCTTTTGGCCCCTTTTCACAATTCCAACTACCTGTTCTGTCCTGCGGACTCAAGCAGGGTGTTACACACTGATACAAGAGAAAAGGCGTAAAAATCGTAACCTGTGGAAAACAACCAGAAGAAGGCATAACAAGGCAAGCCAAGTATTGAGACGTTAGGGAATATTTTCCATGGTGCTATACGGATTCATAGAGTGAAAAAGTTGTAGATGACACTGATTTGCAATATAAGCAACAGCAGGATGTAATGCTACTCTGAGGTTAAGTAATTGACGCAACAGAGGAAGGTGTGGCAGGAATCATCAATCGAGACACAAGACTGATGATTTAATCCATGTAGAGTGCTGTAGGGACATACGAAGATTATGTGTCATGCAGCAACTGTCTGGGTGATATTTTATATCACAGCATCTGGCTGTAAGTAATGATCCAAGTGAACATAAGTAGACCACATCAAACCGTTAATTTTTGTAATTTTTAATATGTGATGCTAAATACAGTTGATCCTTAACAGGCGTGAGAGGATTACCTTTAATTTTGATCCATTAACACGACGCCTACTCGGTCATTCAAATAATAACTTAAGCAAATGTTTTTTTGGGGTCAGTGCTACAACAAAATGAATGAACTCTAAAATTATTAAGTTCTTTAAAAGTCTGGGTTAATTCTGACTGGAAATAAATAAGTGATGCATCATAATTATTTGTCGACAGGCTTTAAAACAACAATTTAGATTTAGTATCGCATCACTCTTTATCAATGCTGCATTCATGATACTGCAAGAGATACAGAAGCTCTGCTTTTGATCGCTGTACCGATCATTTAATCTATTGTGTTTTAATGGGATAATTATAATTTTTGGAAATTTATTTTTGTCATTTCTGATAAAAGAAAATGTTAGAAGAGCTTTCAGATCTGTTGAACAGATTCGAGACAACCGCGAACCGTATTCGACCTTTCCTGCAGGAAGTTAACCATGAGTCAGTTGTTATGGTACGGTCTAAATCGAGGTATACCACGTTATTGTTTTCAGTTATCGGCTTTGCTACATTCATAACGGAAAAGGAGCGTTTATATTTTTTTCATAGACAATTGTTCATAACGTTTGCCTCCTTCACTAAATCCAAAACACTAAAGGAGAATTCATATTTTTCATAAAAAATTGTTCATCCTATTTTTCCTGCAGAATATAATTTAATGTTGAAATTTAACACATATCCCGGATTGCACTAAAGTAAATTAGATAAGCTCTTTTTTATATGAACTGTTGTTAGCCACTAGTGGCTATTTGTTCACCTATAAAAGCAACGCTTACAAATATTAAAGAATGGTGTTACATAACGATTATTTAATAGAGCTCCAATGTAATAAAAGACTTCAATAGTATTATTTAAAATGATCGCTCTAACATTGCCATCTCCAATACAAACGGCGTGTATTAACGAGCCAGGGCATGCTTCCGTGAAACATAATGCTGTCTAAAGTGAAACATTTCTTTCACTTCCTAAGTGAAGTCGATAAATGTATTTACCATTAGCCTTAAATGCTGTTTACTGCTTTATCTACTACAAACAATTGATTTTGTAGGTATTAACATATTCCTCCGGTAAGTATGAATACCATTTCTGTGGAATTAATTTTTCACTCTTCAGCGGAGTGTGAGGTGATATGAAGCTTTCAGGTAGGTAAAAACTGTGTGCCGGACAGAAACTTGAAGTCTGGACCTTTGAATTTTGCGTCCAAGTGCTCCACAGACTGATCTACCTAAGCACAGTTCCAGACCCGTCCTCACAGCTTCATTTCCACCACTACCTCAGCTCCTACCTTCCAAAACCAGTTTTAACTTAACAGAAGTTTCATATCAGCGCACGTACGGCTGCAGAGTGAAAAATTCATTCTGTAAACATCTTCCAGGCTATGGCCAAGCCATGTCCCCGCTATAACCGTTCTTTCAGGAGTGCTTGTCCTGCACATTTTGCAGGAGACCTTCTGTGAACTTTGAGAGGTAGGAGGTGAGGTCCTGGTGGATGTAGCTTGGGTACATCAGTGAGCACTTGCCTGCGAAAGGCAAAGGTCTCGAGTTTGTGTCTCGATCCGGCACAGACTTTTAATCTGCCAGGGAGTTACCATTTTTATGGTTCTAAGTCTCTAAGCTTGAGAAATCAGCGAACAACTGCGTAATAGTCACTGCTAAATATTCATATATTTGCAGATGCTCTTTGAGACTCTAGTCTTCTCAGCATTCATCTTGTGTTTAGCATTTCGCGCCTGTGGAGAGACTGAGAACTTTAGAAATTGACCACTTGAGAAGAGCATGTAGAATTTTCCGACTTGGCCGTGTAAGAAACGTAGAAACAAGAGAAAGGACGCAGATTCATTATAGCATTATGACTAGAATAGGAGAGAGACAGGAAGCTTGGTTAGGGTATGTCAAGAGAACGAAAAAACAAGTGGCCAGAGAGAACACTTCACGACAATCTCCTGGAAGGAAAAGACGAGTAAGTCCTTGAAAAAGTATCTAAGGAGTATCAAAGGGGGGATGGAGAGTGGAGAAATAGAAGAGGATGAGGAAAAAATGGAAAGATCGAGGCGTTTACGGACAGAGTTGGGAATGCGGCGACGCTGTACAAGTCATGCAGCAAGGAGAATATTAACCGCTTACAGTCCACTTATTGGATGACTTGTGAGGTATGCAAATGACGAAAAGAGGTTATGAACTTACTTGTATGTGGTGGGCATATTATTTCCTCTGTTTTTATTGGTTTTTGTAATTAGAGGGATAATGCTGACATTCGTAAATATTTGTTTTAGATCAATAAGAATGACTTCATGGACGAGGCATACTTCCATGGTAGATGATGTCTGGCTGATAGTGTAAAGAGCTTATGGAAAGTGATTAGAGCAGAGCACACAGAAGGAGATGATGTACATACTATTTGTATCGCTTCAAACACTTATGTTGTAACTGATGGTAGTCTGTGCAAAAAAGTGTCAATAGAACCAGTCGCAGAAACGTCTAATACGACGCAGCAGGCAGGGTAAACTGTTTGCCTGTGCTTGAAGAAGTATTTCAAGAAATTCGTGAAAGTGACTTTTGTACTATAGTGGTTGCAAATGTGGATTTATACGGGAAATGTCTTCCTCCTTACGGAATATATTTACTAACAGATTCCCTACAGTTGTTTTTCAGCACAGATTTTGTGCTCCTTCACTGGTATCAATATTTACCATTTACCACACCGTAAGTCATGGTGAGCTTAGAAATACATAATAAACTCAGCAGTTTTATTGATTACTATTCCAAAAGAAGGCGTACAGATACGCATTTCATAGTTATGCTGCATAAGACATTTCGTTGCTTAAAGTGTTAAAGAAAATTAACTACGTGCAACATGCTTACAAACACTGAACTGACTAGCACAGGCTTCAATTCTCATATTTTATTTTCGCAAGTAAAGAACACACATTGTTGTACGTACCTGATCTATTATCATCTGTCCAAACATGCAGAAAGCTCCGGATTCGCACAAAAGACAAGGGAGCGAAAGTATGGTCTGCAGCACGGCGTGTAAGCTCTTCTCATTATGTAACAGCTGTAAACACAAACGCTTTGAAAAGAAGACAACGCCTGATTCCGAGACACACAACAATACGATATTCTAATAAAAAATGTTAAAGTAGCCTCCAATCTACCACAAACTGTCGTCATTCATGAGTCACAAAATACAAACTTGAGCATATGTAACCAGCTTCGAATCTGCCAAGGTACAAAGACGAAAAGAGTAGAAATAAGCGTTCGCGAATGCGCATTTGACCAGTGTGACTTACATTAGAGCGTAGTTTCCACATCATATTTATTTCGAGCTCTGGAGACTAGCTCAATGGATGACTTTCAAAGGCTACATTAAAAGCAAACTGATTGAAAAGAGAGTAATACATTTAAAGAAAATGTATATGGTAACAGAGGTAAGAAATATTCTAGGTTTACGACCGAGGGGGGTGAGATATGAAGAGAAACGTCAGTCAACGGTGCACTAGTCGAGGGGCAGGAAACGACAGCGGTACAACTATCTCCCTCTCCTCTAGAAAAAAATATTATATCGAAAACCTATCTCACACCCTACCACAACCACAAAGACATACATATCGATTAAGCATGTCTAAGCATGTCTGAAGAAATGCAAATAATCTGACGTGTACTGACTAGAAGCAAAAGAGCACCCAGAGCAACTTCTTCTTACATCTCAAAAGTATTTCGCCATTGGCAGCTGATCTCCTTACAGCTGAAATGCTCCACGAGTCCAGTAGCACAGTAATTTCAATATGTAATGTTTATTCTGTTACCACCCTCTGTCAAAACCTTCTATGAATATGAATATAGGAAGTATTAGAAAGTATCTGAAATCACTTGCATGGCAGGTTCCTCTAAACACAATTTCACAATAGTTTTTAGCTAAGTTTGTAAAAAATTGACTTTAATTTCGTCTATCTCTCTCTTACTATGAGTTCTCCAGCACCCCCCCCCCCTTCACCACTTTCAGTTCCAATTATGAGTACAATTTGACGTCATTAGTTTATATAGTTTTACACAACTTACCAATACTTAGTACCAGTCCATAATTATTACTCGCTATGCCACATATAATCTCCACAACCAATAACTCTGCACAGTTTCATTAAAATGTATTTTTGGGTCATCAGTCTTCTGATCAGTTTGAAACGACCGCCATGAATTACCATCCTGTGACAACCTCTTTGTCTATGATTATCACCTGCGCCGATCGTCCTAAATTATTTGTTGAATTTAACGTAATCTCTGTCTTCTGCCACAGATTTTACCTGCAGCTCCTTCAAGTACCATGGAAGCAATTCCTTGATTTTTAATACATCTCGTATCATCCTGTCCCTTCTTCTTGTCGGCATTTTCCCTACATTCCTTTCCCAGCCAATTCTGCAGAGAACCTCGTCATTTCCTAACTTATCAGTCCATCAAATTTTCAACATCCTTTTATGTGATCTTATCTCCTCTTTTCCGGTTTCTCCACGGTCCGTGATTCATTTCCGTATAACTCTGCACTCTACACATACACACAAATTCCTTCAAATTATTAAGGGCGATGTTGGGTACTGAGAGGATTCTTTTGGCCAGAAATGCCCACTGAGCCTTTCTCAGTCTGCTTTTTATGTCCTCCTTGCTTTATCCATCACCGGTTAGTTTGCTGGAAAGATAGCAGAATTCTTTTACTTAGTCTGTTTCTTGGTCCCCAAGTTTGATGTTAACTTTATCGCTAGTGTTATTCCTACTACTCCTCATTACTTTCGTTTTTCGTCGATATACTCTCCAAGCATAGTGAGTGCTTGGTAGTCGGTTAACCGTTCAAGAGGTGTATAATTTTCCTCACTTTCACTGAGGATACCAATGTCATCAGTGAATCTTATCACTGATATCCTTTCACCTTGAAATTTAATCATACTCCTGAACGTTTCCCTTAAATCAATCATTGCTTCTCCGCTATACAGATTGAACAGTTGTGAAGGAAGACTACGCCACTATCCTAAACTCTTTCTAATCCCACCACTTCTTTGTAACTACTTCCTCTGGTTATTTTACATGTACGTTGGCCGTCTTTCCCTGTAGCTTACACCTATTTCCTGAGCATTTTGAACGTCTTGCACCATTTTCCACTGTCGAACGCTTTTTCTAGATCGACAGATCTCATGAAAATTTCATGCTTTTCTTAAGGCTTCTCTTCATTATCAAGCGAAACGTAGAACTGTATCTGTGGTGACTTTACCTTTCCAAAAACCGATCGAAGAAACCTTCGTACTTTTCCATTCTTCAGAATATTGTTATTATTGTCAGCAACATGTATGCAAGAGCTTTTGAACGGATTATTTGGTAGTTCTCGCACTTAGATGCCCTTACTACCTACAGTGTGCGGATGATAACTTTTCCGAAAGTCTGATGGTATGTCTCCGGAATCATAGATTCTACAAACCAACATCAATAGTGTTTTGTTTGACATTTCCCCAAATAATTCTAGAAATTTAGAAGGAATGTTGTCTATACCTTGTGCCTTATTTGACAGCAAGCCTTCCACAGCTCTATTGAACACTGAGTGACACTGGATCCCCCATGACTGCTACATCGACTCTCATTTCTTCTTCCATCGCGTCGTCTGAGAGTTCCTCCCTCATCTTCTATGTACTTCTATCACCTCTTCCGTCACCTCTTCCTTCCCCCCTCCCCCTTTGGAAATGTGTTGCCACGTTGGATTAATCGCGTTCTTGTTCCACTAGGTTGATGATCCTGTGCGGATACGCTCTCATTCACGCAAACAGCTGCTCGAAACGTACACTGTGTCATTGACCCAAGTTGATGTGGGCAGTTTTATGCAAAGGGAAACACTCATCTGTACTGCCACTGGACATGTATTGGTAATCGATGCATTCCGATACCTGTGTACTATGTCAGACTTAATGAGGACACCTCCATCCTTTTAAACTTGATTTGTTCCTTGACAGCATCTTCCAGCAGGATAACTGTCCATGTCAAAGGGCCATAATCACGGCACGTTACCTTGAGGAGCACGCCAGTGAACTCACATTGAATTTTTACCACATAATGTGCACGATCTGAACTATGGCACACATCGGGGATGCTGTTGGGCTCCAACTCTGTTCCAGAAACCGCCTTGTTGGAGGTGCATAAAACAATGTTTGTTGTGCATTATTACAAAAACTTGATAATATACATATTATCAAATTTCTGTAATAATGCACAACAAACATTGTTCGATGCACCCCAGCAAGAAATGTGTGTACATTTAGTAGTGATGGAAACAACCTAACTGTAACAACAGGAGCCACAACAGGCGCCCAGAGCTGTAACTAGGGTATAGTCAGATTGATTACATTTGTTAATCGTAGACTGTGTCACCGTTGCTGACTGATGAGTTGGTATAGGGGTTGTGGCTTTCTATTATTCATCAGTCTTGTGACTGATTTGATGCGGCCTGCAACGAATTCCTCTCATTTGCCAACCTGTTTCTCTCAGAGTAAAACTTGCAACCTACGTCCTCAATTATTTGGGGAACGTATTTCAGTCTCTGGCTCCCTCCACAGTTTTTGCCATCTACAGCTCCTTCCAGTACCATGGAAGTCATTGTCTGATGTCTTGACAGATGTCCTATCATCCCATCCCTTCTCCTTGTCAGAGTTTTCCACATATTCGTTTCCTCCCAGATTCTGTGCAGAAATTATCAGTCCTTACCTTATCAGTCCATCTAATTTTCAACATTCGTCTGTAGCACCACATCTCAAATGCTTCGATTCTCTTCTGTTCCAGTTTTCTATGTTTTCAGTACCATGCAATGCTGTACTCCAGACGTACATTCTCAGAAATTTCTCCCTCAAATTATGGTGTCTTTAACTTTCGTAAAGCCAAACTGATCATCATCTAACACACCCTCAATTTTCTTTTCCATTGTTCTGTGTGTTATTCTTATCAGCAACTTAGATGTATGAAGTGTCAAGCTGATTGCGCGATAATTCTCACACTTGTCAGCTCTTCCAGTCTTCGGAACTGTGTGGATGATATTTCTGTGAAGGTCAGAAGGTATACCACCAGTTTCATACATTCTACACACCAACGTCAGTAGTCGTTTTGTTGGTACTTTCCCAAAGGTTTTAGAAATTCTGATGGAATGTTGTCTATCCCTTCTGTCTTATTTGATCTTAAGTCCTCCAAAGCTCTGATAAATTCTGATTCTAAAACTTGATCCCCTATCTCTTCTAAATCGATTCCTGTTTCTTCTTCTATCACATAAGACATATCTTCCCTCTCATAGAGGCCTTCAACGTACTCTTTCTACCTATCCTCTGTCTCCTCTGCATTTAACAGTGGAATTTCCCTTGCCTTTAGTGTTCTTTAGTGTTGTTTTAACTTTCCTGTACGCTGCATCAGTCTTTCCGACAATCATTTCTTTTTCGACTTTTTTACGTTTTTCATGCAGCCATTTCGTCTTAGCTTCCCTGTACTTCCTATTTGTTTTTTATTCCTCAGCGACTTGTATTTCTGTCTTCCTGAATTTTCCTGAACATTTCTGTACTTCCTTCTTTCATCGATCAACTGAAGTATTTCTTCTGTTACCCATATTGTCTTCGCAGCATACTTCTCTGTACGTTTGTTTTGCTTTCCATCTTCTGTGATGTCCTTTTTAGAGGTGTCCATTCCTCTTGCACTTTATTGCCTACTGAGCTAGTCATTATTGCTGTATCTATAGCCTTAGAGAACTTGAAGCGTATCTCGTCCTCCCTTAGTACTTTCATATGCCATTTCTTTGCGTATTGGTTCTTCCTGACTGATCTCTTGAACTTCAGCCTAATCTGCATCACTACTACAGTGTGATCTGAGTCTATACCTGCTCCTGAGTACCCCTTACAATCCAGTACCTGATTTCTAGAATCCAGTACCTGATTTCTGAATCTCTTACTGACCATGATGTAATCTTAGTGAAATCTTCCTGTGTCACCCTGTTTTTATCCAAATATACCTCCTCCTATTGTGATTCTTGAACAGAGTATTTTCTATTACAAACTGAAACTTATTACAGAGCCAATTACTCTTTCTCCTAGCTCTTTCCTTGTCCCAAGCCTATATTCTGCCATAACCTTTTGTCCTACTCCTTCCCCAAATACTGCATTCCAGTCCCTCATGATTACTAGATTTTCATCTCCGTTTACATGCTGTATTACCCTTTCAATATCCTCATATACATTCTGTATCTGTTCATCTTCAGCTTACAACATTGGCATGTAGACCTGAAATTCGTTGTCGCTGTCGGTTTGATGTCGATTCTTAGAAGGACAACCCTATCACTGCACTGCTCACTGTGACACACTGTTTGCCCTACCTTTCTATTCATAACGAATCCTACTCCCGCTATACCATTTTCTGGTGCTGTTGATATTACCCTATACACATCTGGCCACAAATCCTTGTCTTCTTTCCATTTCGCTTCACTGACTCCTACTATATCTTGACTGATGCTTTGCATTTTCCTTTTCAGATTTTTTAGTTTCCCTAGCACATTTAAGCATCTGAAACTCCACACCTCGGCTCATAGAACGTTATCGTTTCATTGGTTATTCAATTTTTTTCTCGTGGTAATCTCTCCCTTGGCAGTCCCCTCCTGGAGATCCGAATGGGGGACTATTCTGGAATCTTTTGCCATTGGAAGAGATCGTCATGACACTTTTTCAGTTACAGGCCAAATGTCCTCTTGATACATCTTACGTGTCTGTAATGCAGCGTTTTCCATTGCCTTCTGCATCTTTATGCCATTGATCATTACTGATTCTTCTGCCTTTAGGAGCAGTTTTTTGCACCCCTAGAACAAGTGACTGCCCTGAACCTCTGTCCACTTCTTCGCCCTCTTTGACAAGGCCGTTGGCAGAATGAGAGTCACTTCTTATGCAAGAAGTCTTCAGCCACCAATGGTGGTAATTAATCATACTTTAAGTGCTGGTGGGTTTCAAACCTGGGACCAAGGACGCTTTGATTGCTAATCAAAGACGCTATCTTATCTCATTTTGTACATTATTGTTCGTTGCTTTTCTTCAGGGTGGACGTCCCAAGACGCCCATTCAGGTTCATTATTGATCCGTTCACTCAATTTTTTATTACAGAGGTCAGCTTACCATCTGACCGAACACGCTGAGCTACCTCGCCGGTGACCCCTATTCCACAGAACACCAGGCTACAAAACATAGAAATGATCAGTTACAGCTAATACACTGATTCCCTGGTGGTGATTATGCAAAAGGGACCAAGAATGTCCATACCGATCACCTGGAATAGTCTCTCTGTCTGTCACCTCTGAAACAGGATTCACTGACAAATCAGCTCTGCTCTTTGAGTTAAAGAAATGTGGTTCTTTATGTAGCAGTCCAAATCTTTCTTTCTTGTCTTCCACCAATAATTTTCTGCACTGCAGTGGTCTGAGGCACATCGTGTAATAAGTCTTGCCCAACTAGAATCGTAAGACTGCGTCGGTTACTTGTTCAGCAAAGTTACTAGCACACCTTTGTAGTGACCACATTTTGTTTGATGCACAACACTCTGTCATTAGAGCTGAGTAGTACTTGCTTCATGAACTGCTGACAGGTTGAGTCAGCAGCTTGAGCTTTCAACACTTACAGCAATACATTGTACAATGCATCCTTTCTGACTCAGTCTATCCACATTACCATGAGACATTCCAGGTTGATGCACACCCTCAAAACCAAATTTGCTTTGCTGTGAAGCCCAGTAGGTCAAGTGATCAGTAATATTTCTTGAGCAGTTACATTGCTGTGTGATCCATTTTGAAATTAAAACATTGGCTTAAAGGTAACAATGATCTCAGAAAATCACAATAGCGTTTTCTTTACTATAGCTAAATAATTCTTCTCCACATTATTGAGTTGTCTAAAACTGTAGGCTACTGGGTGTTCTTTATCACCTATCTCTTGGCTCAAACTACACCTTAGGGCGTGGCTATTAGAATCACGTAATCTGTTCCCAGTAGTCTGGGAAAGAGAAGACAAAATCAGTTGTCAGTACATTCTTTAACGCCACAAGGTTGCTTTGCAATCGATTGTCCATCGAAATTTTTCTCCCTTCCTTAGTAAATGCATAAGGGTTCTTGCAGCATCTGTAAATTTTGGAATAAATTTTCTATAGACATTAGCGCTACTGAGAAGTGAATGTAATTCCTTTTCTGTAGCAGGAGTTTGGAAACTGTTTGTGGCTTCCTCAAATTATCTGTCAGTTCTTACACCATCGCCGGCCAGAGTGGCCGTGCGGTTCTAGGCGCTACAGTCTGGAACCGAGCGACCGCTACGGTCGCAGGTTCGAATCCAGCCTCAGGCGTGGATGTGTGTGATGTCCTTAGGTTAGTTAGGTTTAATTAGTTCTAAGTCTAGGCGACTGATGACCTCAGAAGTTAAGTCGCATAGTGCTCAGAGCCATTTGAACCATTTGAACCATACACCATCCTGGCCAAGAATATGGTCATCGCACATTGTCACTTTCGTGAAATAAGGGTAAGTCACACTGCATTTAACTCATCGAATACCTCTCATATAGCAACATGTGCTCTTGGATGTTTTTGGAAAATGCATTGCCATCCAGGTGTACCACGTATTCTTTGGGTAGCACCCGATCTAATAGGCACTGGAAAGTTGCCAGTCTGTTTATCAAACCAAAGGAGATCTGACAATAATGATAATGTACAGATGTAGCTGTAAACACTGTTTTGAGTCGCTTCTCCAGTGCTACCTCTAATTTGTGGTACCCAATTTGGGAATCTGTGATGGAAAAATGACATCACTGCCCTAGATGGGCCAAGGTTTTATCATTATAGGCACTAGATAAGCATCCTTAACTGTCTGTTGGTTTCACTATCTTTAGCTGGAGTAGATCCTGTAAGCTTTACTACTATTTGAGGACATTTTTGGTATTATGATTAAAGGTGCTCCTCGACAAGTAGTGCAATCCTCTATAATTCCGTCACAGAGCTGCTGATTAATAAGCTCCTCGATCACTGGTTATAAATGGTGTGGAAATCCGTATAGTTCTTTGTACACAGGCGACTCGTTCCCAGTGGGAATACTATGATGCACTAGTAGCTTAGCTTGCGATGGTCCAGATAGGTTGAATACATCCGTGCATTCTTCCAATAACCTTTCCACATTCGCCCTGTCACATTGATTCGAAGAGACATCTTCCTCATCACTGTAGTGTAACTGTGAGAGACAGTTCTGGTTTCGACTATTCTAAACTGAAATACCTACTCAAATCTTCTTCTGCCATTATTATTATCCATGGCTATATAGACTAGCCATCGAAATATATAAACATGGGGATAAATTTAACAGAAAAGAAGAAACCATGCATCTCCATGACATGTGGACTGTGGCGCTACAGACTCGATGAGAAGTTTTATCTTTGATGTACTATGATCGTTAGTTAAAATAATTTTTATCTTTGACAAAGTTTATCTCTGCTATCATGTGAAATCCAGACCAAGCCCACTTTCCACGGTATTTAGGCCGCTCTTCGACGTCCGACTCGTCAACAGACACGACTCAGCACAACCAGGAGCACCTCTGAAGATGTCCAACATTGCCTTGAACGAAACTTCAGGGACTGAAGATTTCCGCGGACCACAGCCATACAAACTGGAAGAATTCTCAGCAGCTGATACTAGAATGTCTTTCTACATACATCTCATCCATACCAACACTTTTAACTTACTCTTAACACACTGCATCCTGCTCTCATTAATAAGCCTCGCTGTTTTGTAAGAATCTGCCTTAGGTGCTATATTGTTTATTTTTATTAATTTATTGTCCATCATGCTCAAAAAGTCCATTAGCGACTGGGTACACATTAATTGTTTCAGCCTGAGCACTCCCATTAAAATGTTATGAATCAGTTTCCTGCTATCTTGCTCAGCACGAGTTGCAAAACTTTAGATTGAAACATCCAAATAACGATTCTAATTCAGTTCTCCTATCTGCATCTTTGAAGAAATCTACATTGAAATCTCCACAAACTGCTTACTGTTTCTTCTTGTCTGACAGGTAGCAGTGCAATGTATCTAGATTTCGCATAAACAGATGACTGTTTCCTAAAAGGGTTTGTTGTCTGTTACAATTGTCAGAGAAGTATTCTGCAGTAACAACTCACAGACACATCCCTCTAGGTTCTGATCAACACAAAAACCATTTGTTTCAATATTTTTGACTTTGTATCAAACTTTTATTGCTTTTTCCCTCTTCCTCCTATCTAATTCGAGATATACCATTTCTAATTCTGCTTTAATACCCCTAATCTTTCTTCCCTGTTCCACAATTTTCTCTTGTCGAGTACATAATCTACAACTGCGTGGAAGAGCCTCATCACTTTTTTTAGATTCCCTATTATTATCTCCCCAGTGAAACACCAACACACAGTGCTGACACGTTTGTCCTATACCAATTAATCTATGATAACATCACATTTGTCACAGATGACGCTACCCTCACAGTAAACTACAACGCATTACAACAAACTTAAACCGTTATAAAGTAATAATTGGTAAAAATTCTACCTGTCACAGAGTTGTGCAACTAAATTCCAGGCGTCAAGCAGACAAAGAATAACATGACAGATGTTCGTTGAATGTCCGTAGCACAAGACACGAAGTGAATGAAAACTAAAAAGCACTGTATTTTTAACAACAATCTGAAACTGGTGCTATCAGGAAATTAGGCTAACCACTGTAACAACCACAGAACAACATGTAACAAATAGACGGTGGGCAAAAGTTAACACTGGCTTCTAAACACATCCCGGATATTCACTGAACGTCGGTTTTCAATCAGTGAATATGCAAAACTAAGAAAAACTCTAAAAAGCACAATATTCAAATTAGATTAGATTTACTTTCATTCCAATTGATCCATAGGATGTGGAACATGTCTGGAAAACAATAATACATGACAAATATTTACAACTGAATCAAATCACATGTCCCAAGTGGAATGGTCGTCATTTTTTTTAATGAACACGATATGAAAGAATCATTTTACAGACCCTAAGGCACTGAATTTAAAATGAAAAAGTTTTTTATTTATAAGGCAATAACCATGTAATAGAACTAGTGTAATACTTATTTAAAATGAACACATTTCTGCACTGAAATGGTGGAGAAGTTATATTGTATTTACACATACACACACACACACACACACACAAATCAGTTGGTTCTACTGAGAAATTCATCAATGGTGTAGGAGGAGTTGGCCACCAATAAATCCTTTAGGCTTCTCTTTAACTGAATTTCATTGGTTGTTAAGCTTTTTATGGCTGCTGGCAAGTCATTGAAGATTGTGTTCCTGAGAACGCACACCTTTTTTGCAAGAGTAAGTGACTTTAAATCCTTGTGAAGATTATTCTTATTTGTTGTATTGATTCCATGAAATGAGCTGTTTGTTTGTCAAAGTGATATATTTTTAATGACAAATTTCATTAAGGAATAAATATATTGGGAAGCAGTAGTTAGTATCCCTAGTTCCCTAAACAGGCTTCTGCAGGATGTTCATGAGTTCACACCACATATAACTCTTACTGCACGTTTTTGTGACGGAAAACTTTAGCTTGGCTTGATGAATTACCCCAAAAAATAATCCCATATGACATTATGGAATGAAAGTAAGCATAGTATGCCAGCTTTTTCATTTTTATACCCCCTATGTCTGACAATTCGCATTGCAAATAGAGATTTATTAAGATGCTTCAGCAGTCCTGTGGTGTACTCCTCATAGTTGAATTTATTATGAAGCTGTAATCCCAAGAATTTAACACTGTCCACTTCTTCTATCTGCTTGTAATCGTATGTTAAGCATATACTCATGGGACACCCCTTACATGTTCTGAACTGCATGTAGTGCGTTTTTTTTTTTAAAGTTTAGTGACAAAGAAATGGCTAGAAACCAGTGATTAATGTCAACAAATATTTTATTAGCCAATATTTCTAAGACTACACTTGATTTGCTATTAATTACAATGTTTGTGTCATCAACAAACAAAACGAACTTGATATCTGGTAATGTTACTGGTGAAAGGTCATTGATATACACAAGAGAAAGTAAGGGCCCTAAAATGGAACCTTGTGGGGACCCCACATGTAATTAGTTCCCAGCTGAATCATCCCTGATAGCTAATACAAGTCTCTTTCCTAATAACACCCTTTGTTTCCTGCCAGAGATATAAAATTTGAACCATTTTGCAGTACTTCCTGTTACACCATAATATTCTAATTTACTTAAAAGGATATTGTGATTTACACTGTCAAATGCCTTTGACAGATCACAAAATATGCCAGTTGTCTACAATTTTTGAATAATGAATTAAGCACATTTCACTGTAAGTGTAGATGGCCTTCTCAGTATCAGAACCCTTTAGAAATCCGAACTGCGACTTTGACAGTATGTTATTTGAGATAAGATGGTTATAAAGCCGATTGTACATTACTTTTCCTAAAATTTTTGAGAATGCTGTCAAAAGTGAAATTGGACGGAAATTTGACACTGTTCCTTTATCTCCCTTCTTAAACAGTGGTTTAATTTCAGCATATTTCAACCATTCAGGAAATATTCCACTGATAAACGACTGATTACACAGATAGCTTAATGTGTTACTTAATTCAGAATCACATTCTTTAATTAACATTGTTGATATTTCATCATACCCACTAGATGTTTTTGATTTTAAAGATTTTATGGTGGACATTATTTTTGCTAGGGTAGTTAGGGTCAAATTCATATTATGCAAGTTACTTTAAATGCCTGGTGTGAGGTATTCCACAGTAGCATCTACAGAATTTGACACCCCCATCTGTTCAGTAACAGTTATAAAATGTTTGTTAAAAAGTTCTGCAACACTACCCACATCTGTCGCCAATGTATTATTTACTCTTAATGCTATTTGTACCCTTTCATGACTGGTTCTACCAGTCTCCTCCTTCACTATATCCCATATTGTCTTTATTTTGTTATCTCATACGACTATCTTTTCCTTGTAATATATTTGCTTTGATGTCCGTATTACCGTCTTTAATATTTTGCAGTATTTCTTGTAATGTGCTATAGCATCAACATCAGAAGTGTTTCGGATTGACAGATATAGTTTTCTTTTTGTTTTACAAGATATCCCTATTCCTTGAGTAACCCATGGATTCTTTGCAGACTTTGCTCTAACCTTTCTTAGTTTTGGGGGAAAACAGTGTTCAAATAAGGTAAGCACTTTATTAGTAAAAGCGTTATATTTCTCATTCATGCCATGAGGACTGTAAACATCAGTCCAGTGAATGTCTCTGAGGAGTGTCCCAAAATAATCAATTTTTGGCTTATTGATTACCCTGTTCAGTATTAACATTTAACAGAAGGAACTGCATGTCATGGTCTGAGAGGCCATTGACTATTGGTTTTGTAACATAATTTTGTTCATTGGACTTTTCTGTAAAGTTATTATCAATGGCTGCTTGTGAGCAATTGGCTACTCTAGTGGGGAACTTTACAGTGGGAATTAAGTTGAATGACAGTGTTACTACCTCAAATTAGTTCTTATTGTGAGAGTCTTTAAGGAAATCTACATTGAAATCGCCAGAAACTACTGTTACTTTGTTTTTGGTTGTTAAATGGGCCAGTACAGCTTCAAGGTGATTTATTAAGAGATTAAAGTTACCTCTACTTCTGTTGCAGATGCTTCCATATGCTGTTCTAGGCAAAATTTTTGAATGTCTATGTTCTTAAGTTTATGACAGATGCTGATGAATGTGGAAACTCCTCCTTTCTCAATTTATGCTCTACAAAAAGAGAGATGCTAACCTAAACCCTGTAACACTTAAATGTTCTATACCAGTGATTACGTGATGTTCATAGAGGCAGATTATGTCAGCTGGGTTTGAGGACTTCTTATTCCTCTATGCAGATAATTAATTCTTTAATTTTATTTCTCAGTCCTCGAATATTTTGATGCAATAAAGATAGCTGACATTTCACATTGACTGAGTTAAAATTGGGTAGAGTTAAAATATCTGCTGACTGTTGAAAATTTTTAATCAATAGCTGTTTATGCTGATATAATACGCTAGAATTATGTTTTTTGGTTTGTTTCTCAAACTGAAGGTTTGTCTCAGTCCTAACCTCTCTTAAAATTTTGTTTCTTTCTGTCTTCCCTACCCTAAAAAAAAGTGTCTTTTCTGAACCCTATAACCACTGGTATTTTATCAGTCATGACAATGCCTCCCCGCTTTAACTTTCCTGCTATTTTACCAGCCAGTTTACCCTACCCTTTCCTGTTGAGGTGAAGGCCATGCCTAGAATAATCCCACCTGTCGAGAGAATTAACAGGAACCACACCAATGTGTGACCCTGCACCCGACAGAAGCAGCCGTTCCAACTCCAAATTAACTCTCTTGACAGAAGACTTCATATGAGGTCGATCATGGCACCCAATAACAGATACAAACTCAACACTAGTATGCTTCGATGCTGATGCGATCTTTGCCAGGTCACACTCTATTCTGTACACAGGATCTCTGTCAATAGTATTACCTGCCCCACCCACTGTAACCACAGTGTCTTTCTTAGTGAAATCTTTGTAGAGTGATCCTAAATCCTCTGTCACCTGCTCCAGGCCAGCACTAGGTTTAAAAAAAATTGGTGACCTGTTATTCTGATCTTAGTTCGTCTTGCAAAAGTTGGCCAACATCTCTTCCATATGAACTACCTAACAACAACTCTTCCTTTCTCTTTACCGATTTCCCTACATTCTTACTTTTCAATTTACTGCTGAAAGTTTGTTATGACCTGTCTACAGCT
This sequence comes from Schistocerca piceifrons, assembly GCF_021461385.2. Classification (NCBI taxonomy): domain Eukaryota; kingdom Metazoa; phylum Arthropoda; class Insecta; order Orthoptera; family Acrididae; genus Schistocerca; species Schistocerca piceifrons. The sequence goes on from NC_060138.1 coordinate 567,089,462, forward strand.
GCAACTACTTGAGGCTCATCAGCTTCTAACTGAAGCAACAGGTCAAATCTATTTTCCACATTCACCACGAAGCTTTCACACAAAGTTTTAGGCCTGTTCCTCCTGTTGCCTGTTGCCACTTCCCACCTCTTTTTACCCTTCTCCCTCCTTAACCTGTCAAGACCTCACCTGGCCTTGTCTAACACAGACTGAAGGGCGGCAATTTTCCCATCCTGTTCTACTATCTTCCTATCTCTACTACATATCCTACAAAACCACTGATGAGTCTCACTTACTTCCCCTATTCCCATACCACATGGAAAAACTACAGCACCCGTCACACCAAAGCCCCGACCTAACAATTCTACGACAAGTCAAGCACTTTTCACCATAATAAGTCAGTTAAATTTGGCCTATACGCAACTGTGTGTAAAACAGAAACAACAGTACAAAGTTTCTGACACAACAACTTAAACTTAACGCTACTTTCCGGAAACGTGAGTTAAATAAGGAAGATATACGCTACATTTAAATTGCTGGAGAGAGCTAAGAACAACTAAACGAAATTATATAGATTTGCTGCGGCAAAACGTAAACAGAAAATACGACTGTACGATCTTTTCGCGTTTTCTGCTATATTACGTAAAGAATAATGAAACCTTTAATGGTACGCTTAAAAGGCACACTACTTATGTACCACGTAATCAGTACTAAACTATATGTTTTTATAATCTAAAATGACTTATCATTACGAGAAAACCAAAACTCGCACTGCTTTACGAGAACACCAGCAGTATTAAACAGACATTATCCACAGGCTATGGAGAGCACTGTCATTTATCCAAAAAAACTCGTGGATAATTAAATCTTCCATAATTGGCTGCAAATAACTACAAATTAGATATCGTTTCCGATACACCATTCCTTCGTTCCATGTTGACATTCGGTGCTGACTCACGGTCGTTGCTGGCAACTGTGCATGTGGAAAAATAAATCCTCAAAGTCGAACAACAATTCTTTTATCCGTTCTCTCTCTCTGCTTCCTTTGGACGCTTTAGTTTCCTACAGAATGCAGTCTTAACGGCGGCTCATGTCTGTCTGTGGTTCATGCTCCTTGCACACCACTCATCCTCATCCAGAATGTCTAAGCTCTATGTCAATATCCCCTTCATTAACTTCACTTCCTGGGTCCCAAGATTATCTATATTTACTATCACCACACTCGTACTCCTACAGCAATTTTCTTAACAAAAAAACTTGGACCATTCAGGATAGTGTTCTCTTCCTCGGCCTCTGCAGCAAATAACATAGGCACATTAGATCTGGCTCTTTATCCACTCAAAGCGACTTTCTGTTGCCACCTGGCACACACTCACGCAAATCAAGCCTAGTGCAGTTATTGAACTGGTTTGTCCAAAATGCTAGACGCCCTCGCGACAGTTCTACACTGGCAACAGCTTCCCCAACCTAAGTTTTACTGTACGTTGCCGAAGGTAAGTTTTAGGATAATTCTGATACAAAACGTCCAACCTCAGGATCATGCTGCAGCCCTCGCTTACACATGGTACTACGTCCACACTCTGATTAAAACGAAAAGCCCCTATATGAAAATCTACTTCGTAATACAACCCCAACGCTCTCACACTACATCCCACTTGTTCAGAGAAAACTTGTTCCCTTTAACTCTTCCAAACCTTTTATTGCACAATCCGCCTCTACATACGTATTCGTTGCATCTGATTTTAACAGGAATGCGTCTAGGTGGACTTTGGGGTTTCCCTTGCCTATAATGGGTGCTTATCACCTCCATGTCCACCCTGTGTCCATCGCGAAAATTCTGCCGCTGATAGCTTCCTCTATCTCCCTGTAGCTGGCGACACTGCCTCTGTCCAGAAAATACCCTAAGTCTGTGTCGCACTCCTGCTGATATGTTAGTTTCTTCACATTCCATCGCTAACTCAATAGCAGAATTTACATCGTTTAGTACACCCATACGCACCATTCTTGACATTTCCGAAGGCAGTCTCCACAGGAAATCAACGAGCATCTAGTGCTCAGCTTCTTTCTACAAAACTGGGTTTGCTGCATCACTCTGCCCCAACTCGTACGTGTGTTCATGTCAACTTCTTACTCTGTCTCGCATTCGGGAGGACGACGGTTCAATCCCGTCTCCGGCCATCCTGATTTAGGTTTTCCGTGATTTCCCTAAATCGCTTCAGGCAAATGCCAGGATGGTTCCTTTGAAAGGGCACGGCCGATTTCCTTCCCCATCCTTCCCTCACCCGAGCTTGCGCTCCGTCTCTAATGACCTCGTTGTCGACGGGACGTTAAACACTAATATCCTCCTCCTCCTCCTTACTCTGTCCCCAGAATTTTCTACAGTTTTCCCATGCCTCTTCACTATTGTGCTCAATAGCCCCAGAAAATACTTCACATTATTCCGTTTTTTCTGTCTCTGCAAAAGCCCGTTCTCACTCCAATGGCCCATCTCCACCGATGTCCTTAGGTCCTCTAAGAACGATGACACATCCTCAGATGCTTTTCCAGAAAAAAGAACTATCAATACTGTGGCAGCTAGATCCATCTCATGCTGCGATATCTGTTGCTAATGTTCATCCCTAGCTGTCAGCTGCTTCTGTAGCTGTGTGTTATCTGCTGTGAACCGTGCTACCTTTTCTACCAACATACGTATTGATTTGGGCTCCTGCGAATCTTTCGCCTCTGATTCTGCCACTGCGACACTCTTACTCTTCATTACATACCACAATACAACAAGAAATCACAAATCCAGAAGATCACCACAAATTAGTCCTTATATCGTACCGTGAGGCACCTGGACACTTTCCATTGCCTTGTAATACGACCATATCGTCGATATGTATAGCAGGTCAGAGGCACTGCCTCCATGCATGGCACAGTATGGCCAAGTACGTTACATTGTGTACACCTTACAGACTACAGCAGGTCAGAGGCACTGCCTCCATGCATGGCACAGTATGACCAAGTACTTTACATTGCGTATACGTTACAGACTCTAAATCCCGGTAAGTCATTCGAGAGCTCAGGACTGTACAAGGTAATTGCAAGTTATGATGAGAGTCACGCCTCTCTTCGATGCTTCCAAGTCTATTACGCCCTTCAAAACATGACGGTTCATCACTCACCGCACCATGTAAACACCATAGGCTGCGGTTCGGACGCGGTTGCTCAAAGGAAACGCCGCATACTCCAAAGTAGGGCACCCTCGCAGTGCAGGGAGGGGGGAGGGGGAGGGGAGCAGCTCTGACCCACGAGACGACGTGAGCGGGTGTGCAGGTGAGGTGGAAGCCCAGGAGGCTCTAGGGAAAGGCAAGTTTTTGTGAACATTTTGTTTCTGTGTGGATCCACAGGCAATGAACATTTAATAAAAGAAAGTCAGTAGTATTCCGTGATATAAACGATCTTTATTTAAATCATGCACTTAGCTAATTTCGACAACTTGTCATCTTCACGCACGTGCATGGCAGTACCTCTTATTAATGGTCTGAATCACTCCAAAATCGAATGATGTGTAGAACAGTGTAATCATAATAAGTGATTAAGATTTCAGAGAGATGGCATGCACATAGAACTAACAGAGCTCCCTTTTGTGTTTCCAGACAGGTCAGTGTTACACCAAGCCCAGTTGATGAAAGCTGTCAAACAAAGTGGTAACGTGTAAACAAGTTCTAGTAGGCCTCACCAATGTTCAATGGAGCAGTATCAGCATAAAAATTAGTTCAAAGGGGTCAGTGAGACAGGTCTCCGGGAAACGAATTTGACGAGCTGTGACACTGCACCTCGTACAGGGCACACTGCTATGACAGTGACGCGTTTTCGGAGCCAGTGGACAGAGAAGGGTCACATACAGCAGGAGTGGGGACTGAGCCACACAATTTGGCCACAGCCTGTGGTGACCTCCATCTTGTCTGTGTGGCCATAATTGAGAAAATAACTTCAGCCAATGGATTTATTCGACGTCAGACTGCTGCAACGGGAGTGGGTATGTCTGCGTCGCCAATTCGACGCCATCTGTTGTCGACTGGACTGGTGGCACGCATGTCATTACATCGGCTTTAATCGTCCGGAAGCTACCAATGTCAGAGATTTCGGTCGATACGTAAATGTCGTCACTGGCATGCTGAAAACTAAATTTCAGCGTTTTGAAGAGAGTCACGTCGCAGTTTGTCCTAAGTGATGGTGGCATATATGTTAGATGCTACAGTGTTGACAGAAGTCTGGCCGACTGCATCGTTGAGCACCATAGCTGGCGAACACCAAATGTGATGGCCTGAGGCGCTATTAGCTATAACATGCGATCTCGCCTCCTACATGTGTGCCAGAGGCTCTGCCGCTTCTGCATGGCAGCACCCATGCCATATGTCTACAAGACAAAGCCTAGCTACATGTGTTGAGGAATGTGTAGGCTTTCTTCAAAGAACGAAGTGTATGGCTGATTTCCTGGCCTGTACGTACGTCTGACAATTCATCCATATCACATGTCTGGGATAACGTCGTTCAGGACCTTGATCCTTCTGGTCCTCTTGCAACAACTATTGATGCTTTATATCTGCTGCTACAAACCGCGTGGCAGTGTGTGCTGTAGCAGCATTCCAAGCCCTCTGATTCCATGCCTCGATATCTAGAGGCCCTAAGTGCAAAATGTAGCAACTTCACACTAAAATGAAATCTGACAGTCTAACTGTATCTACAGCTCTGTAGTTATAGTGATTAGTGTGGTGTCATGTCCTGAATCTGAAGAAGAAATTTGACAGTCATTTGACGTGTCTCCTTCTTGATGTCGCTATTTTCACGAAAAATCGTGTGTATTGTAATTATCAAATTTTCCTTTATGTGTAAAAATGATGTGAAAATTATAGTATGTAATAAGTAATATCACACATGTGCTTGTAAATGATAAGTTGTCGAAATTAGCTAATTCCACTAGCGGTAGCGTCTTTAATTAGAAATCAAATGTCTTCGGTCCCGTGCTCGAACCCAATCACCGCTTAAACTTCGAATAAAAATCGTCAGCAATGCTAGCCAATTACTTCCAGCATAAGAAGTCACTCCCATTCAGCCAATGGCCTTCTCAAGGAGGATGGAGGAGCGGAAAGAGGCTCAAAGCACTTTCTGGCCCTTGGGATGGGAAATTGTCCCTAACGGTCGAAGAGTCAGCGATGATGCATGAGAACGCACTATGCAGTAGAAACCTCTTCATTAACCACACATCATGTGTTACCACAGGAGTTTTGGCCTGTATTTCAAAAAGTGTTATGATGATCTCTGCATCGGCAAAAGATTCCGGAATAGTCCCCCATTCGGATCTCTGGGACGGAACTGTCAACGGGAAGGTGACCATGAGAAAAAGATTGAGTAACCAAGAAAAGGATAACGTTCTATGAGTCGGGGAGTGGAGTGTCAGATGTATGAACGTGATATGGAAACTAGAAATCTGAAAAAGGAAATGCTAAGGCTCAATCTAGATACAGTGGGGTCCAGTGAAGTGAACAGAAAGAAGACAAGGATTTGCTTTCAGATGAGTATAGGTAATGTCAACAGTAGCTGAAAATGGTATAACGGGAGTCAGATTCATCGTGAATGGGAAGGTAGGGAATAGAGTGAGTTACTGTAAACGGTTCAGCGGTAACGCTGTTCTCATCAGAGTCGACAGCAAGCCAACACCGACAACGATGTTTCAGGTATACATTCCGACGTCGCAAACCGAAGATGAAGAGAGAGAGAAAATATATGAGGACAATGAACATGTAATTCAGTAAATAAGGAAGATCAAAATATAATAACCATGGGGGACTCGAATGTGGTTACAGGGGAAGGACTAGAAGAAAAGGTCGCAGAAAATATTGGCTTCGTACTAGGAATGAGAGCGAAGAAAGACTAACTGAGTTCTACAATAAATTCGAGCTAGTAATAGTGAATATTCTGTTCAAGAATAGCAAGATCAGAAGCAGTGCTTGGAAAAGACCGGGAAAGAAGGAAAGATTTCAGTTAGATTACATCATAGCCGGCCAGAGATTCCGAAATTAGATAATGGACTGTAAGAGCCCAATTTAGTAGTGATGAAGAGTAGGGTGAAATTTAAGTGACTGGTAATGAAGAATCAATGTGTAGGGAATTGGGATGCTGAAGTACTGAGGAATGAATTGATATGCTTGAAGTTCTCTGAGGCTACAGATGCTTCCATACGTAAAGCTCAGTAGGCAGTTCTGTTGGAGAGGAGTGGACATCTCTGAAAAGGGCAATCACAGAAGTTGGGAAAAGAAACGTTGAGATAAAGAAAGTGCGAATAAACCTGATCAATGAAAGAAGAAAGTACAAAATGTTGCGGAAATTCAGAAATACAGAAATGTAAGTTCCAAGTGGTTCAAATGGCTCTGAGCACTATGGGACTTAACTGCTGTGGTCAGCAGTCCCCTAGAACTTAGAACTACTTAAACCTTACTAACCTAAGGACATCACACACATCCATGTCCGACGCAGGATTCGAACCTGCGACCGAAGCGGTCACGAGGTTCCAGACTGTAGCGCCTAGAACCGTTCGGCCACTCCGGCCGGCGAAATGTAAATCATTTAGGAATGAAATAAATGGGAAGTGCAGGGAAGCTAAGGAAAAATGACTGCATGAAAAATGTGAAGAAATTGAAAAAGGAATTATTGTTGGAATGACTGGCTCAGCATGTGCAAAAGTCAAAGCAACCTTCGGTGAAATTAGCAAGCATGGGAACGTTAAGAATGTAATGGAAATTCCATTGTTAAATGCAGAGGAGAGAGTGGGTAAGTAGAAAAAGTTCATTGAAGACCTCTATGAGGGGGAAGACAGAAGAAGAAAAAGGAGTCAACACAGAAGGGGTAAGACAACCAGTATTGGAATCAGAATGTAAAAGAGCTTTGGAAGACTTAAGACCGAATAAGGAGAAGTGATAGCTAACATTCCATCGGAATTGTTAAAATCATTGCTGGAAGTGGCAACAAAATGACTATGAAAGTTGGCGTGTAGGATGTATGAGTCAGGCGATAGACCGTCCGACTTCCGGAAAAGTATCTTTCACACGTTTACGAAGATTGAAAGAGTCGTCAGTTATACCACAGTCATATTTACAGCTTATTTATCCAGTTTTCTCTTGTGATACCCACCACTACTTAATCTCCGCACGGAGCACCGGTGCGCTCGATTATGCGCGACCGAGAAATGCGCCGTTGGCCGCAATTGTCCGTTCACGGCTCGCCGCAGTCGTGTGATCGCTTCAAAGCACCGCAATTGGCTACACATAACACGCAGCCATTGGCCGCCCAGAATGTACAGCGCTATTCTCATAGTGCTTGTTTCTACTTCCTAGTCGGAAATGCTACGCTGCGATGGACGTGCTGTTAGATGTTGATTCGGCTGGGCTCTGGACTTAGAATCCGAATGCTGTAGTCGAACGTGGACACCAACATTCACTAGGCTTAGTATGTCAACAGACTTGTGATTTCCACCAAAAATCTGCATTTCACTTGCACTTCCTGGACATTGGTATAACCTTCATCAATTTATATAATTTTCCGTAAAGTTTTCAGCTACAACTTGATGGCTCTGAGCACTATGGGACTTAACCTCTGAGGTCATCAGTCCCCTGCACTTAGAACTACTTAAACCTAACTAACCCAAGGACATCACACACATCCATGCCCGAGGCAGGATTCGATCCTGAGACCGTAGTGGTCGCGCGGTTCCAGACTGTAGCGCCTAGAACCGCTCGGCCACTCAACCGGCTAAAACTTGATGCTTGGTAACAGAATTATTTATATCAGTGTGGTGTCAATAAACCGTAGAACGGTGATATGTTTATTGTGTTATTCCTAGTTATAACACCTGTGAAGGAGAATAAACAGAAGAATGGAGAAGAAAATTGGAGGAGTGTTAAATGACGATCAGTCTGGCTTTAGGAAATGTAAAGGCACCTCAGAAGCAGTTCAGACGTTGCGGTTGATAATCGATGCGAAACAAAAGGAAAAATTAAGGCATGTTCATAGGATATGTCTACCTGCAAAAAGCGTTCGACAATCTCAAAAGCTGCTAAATGTTCGAAATTCTGAGGGAAGTAGGGGTAAGATAAAGACGGGTAATGTACAATATACAGGGTGTTCATAAATGAATATCTGGCTTTCAACGCTTTATAATATTTATTACATTAAACTTACAGTTATAAATGATAAAGAGCAACTCAAACAGTTGTGTTTGTCACCAGTGCGCATGCGCAGCGCGCAATGTTTCCGCCGCAGTCCGCTAGACACCTGTAGTAGCGAAGATGGCGACTAGTGAACAGAAAGCGTTTTGTGCTTTGCCGTTTGCAAAGACCGAATCTGTAGTTACTGTGGAACGTGCGTTCCGGCTGAAGTTCGGTTGTGATCCTCCAATTGACAATAACATTCGTAGATGGTACCATCAATTTGAATATATCGACTGCCTTTGTAAAGATAAGAGCACAGGAAGAGACTGTTGAGCGAGTGAGAGAGTCGTTCACTCGTAGCCCAAAGAAATCAGTCCGGAAGGCTAGTCGTGAATTACAATTTCCCATGTCGACTGTTTGGAAAGTTTTAAGAAAACGCGCACAACAACGTCCTTACCGTTTACAGTTATTAGAGGCTCTAAAGCCGGCAGACCGTGGATTACGTGCCAACTTTGCAAAAAAATGGTTCAAATGGCTCTGAGCACTATCGGACTCAACATCTGAGGTCATCAGTCCCCTAGAACTTAGAACTACTTAAACCTAACTAACCTAAGGACATCACACACATCCATGCCCGAGGCAGGATGCGAACCTGCGACCGTAGCAGTCACGCGGTTCCGGACGAAGTGCCTAGAACCGCACGGCCACCGCGGCCGGCCCAACTTTGCAAACTAAATGTTGTTTCATGACGATAAATATTCTCTGGATCATGTTGTCTTCAGTGATGAATCGAACTTTCACCTTAGTGGACATGTTAACACTCACAGTGTGAGCACCTGGGGCTGAGAAAATCCTCACAAGGTGGTACAAATGCAACAAGATTCCCCTAAAGTGACTGTTTATGGGCCTTTCTTTTTTTGGTGAACCTACTGTAACTGGCACTTCCAACCTTGATACACTATTGCAATGGCTCTTCCCTTAGTTGGAAGAAGATCAGCCAGAGAACTTCATTTTCTAGCAAGATGGTGCGCCACCTCACTGGCATAGCGAAGTAGGCGACTGGTTGAACTTCACTGTACCCAAGAGCTGGATAGGCCACAAGGGTCCCGGTGACAGGGCTTGCTTTGCGTGGCCTCTACGTTCATCTGACCTAACACCACGCGATTTTTTTCCTTGGGGGCTTCATCAAGGATCGTGTGTACGTGTCTCCGCTACCAGCAGACCTCACTGAATTAAGAAACCAGATTGAAGCAGCTGTTGTTACAATCACTGAAAACACACTTATCAACGTTTGGGCAGAACTCGGCTATAGACTCGATGCGTGCCGTGTGGCAAATGGTGCTCACATTGAACATTTATAAGGTTCTTGGCAAAACTGTTTGAGTTGCTCTTTCATTTGACATATCATTTATAACTGTCAGTTTAATATAATAAATATTATAAAGTGTTAAAACCCCAATATCCATTTATAAACACCCTGTATACAAGAGCTAAGAGAGAACAATAAAACTGGAAGCTCAAGAACGAAGTGATCGGATTAAATAGGATGTAAGAGAGGGACGTAGTCTTTCCCCCCTACTGCTCAATCTATACGTTGAAGAAACAATGACGGAATTAAAGAAAGGTTCTAGAGTGGAATTAAAATTTGAAGTGAAAGGATATCAGTGATTAGATACGCTGATGACATTGCTTTCCTGAGTGAAAGTGATGTAGAATTTCAGGATCTCCTGAAAGCAACGAACAGTCTAATGAGTACAGGATATGAATGCAGGCTAAATCGAAGATAATAAGAAGTGATGTGGCCGAGCGGTTCTAGACGCTACAGTCTGAAACCGCGCGACCGCTACGGTCGCAAGTTCGAATCCTGCCTCGGGCATGGATGTGTGTGATGTCCTTAGGTTAGTTAGGTTTAAGTAGTTCTAACTTCCGGGCGACTGATGACCTCAGAAGTTAAGTCCCATAGTGCGCAGAGCCATTTGAACCATTTAAGAGGTGATAGTGATGAAAACAACGAGGATTGTTGAGAACGAAGTTGATGAAGTGAAGAAATTCTGTTACCTAAGCAGCAAAATAACCAAGGACGGTCGGAGCAAGGATAACGTAAAAAGCAGACTAGCACTGGCAAAAAGGGCATTCTTGGACAATGGAAGTCTAGTAGTATCAAATATAGGACTTGATTTGAGGAAGAAATTTCTTAGAATGTACTTTTCGAGCACAGAGTTGGTTGTTAGTGAAACATGGACTGTGGGAAAACCGGAAGAGAGATTCAGGTGGATCGATAAGAAGATAAGAAGATGAAGATGTTCTGCACAGAATCAGCGAGGAGAGGAACATATGGAAAATACTAACAAGAAGAAGAGTTGTTTTGTTGGTTGGCGGTTGGGTGGGAGGGGGAGTGAGGGAGGGGGGGGACCAAACAGCGAGATCATAGGTCCGATCGGATTAGGAAGAATTTCGGCCGCGCCCTTTCAAAGGAAGCATTTCGGCATCTGCCTGAAGCGATTTAGGGAACGTAAATCACAATGGCCGGACGAGGGTTTGAACCGTCGTCTTCCAGTATGCGAGTATGTTGGGCTAAGCACTACACCACCTCACTAGGCCAAGAAGATGAGACAGGATGGTAAGACATCATTTGACACGCCACGGAATAATTACTATTGTTCTAGAAGGAGCTATAGAGGGTAAAAACTGCAGAAGAAGAATACAGATACTGGAATATATCCAGCAAAAATTGAGGATGTAGGCTGCGAGTGCTACTCTGTGATGAAGAGGTTGATACAGCAGAGGAGTTCGTGCAGGCCATTCAAACCAATCGGAAGGCTCAAAAAATAGTTAAATTTAAATAATGATGGCTTACACTACAGCCTACTACAGACCATGTTCCTTTTATTAAGTGCTTTATTGACGCATCTGTGCTGCTCAATACATTAGGTCAATGGCCGGTTTGCTGCTGAATTCTGCTGGACTGGCTGCCACCAGGCCCAAGATGACACGGACACTCCACCGAGCGCACGTGGTCTCTTCGTGGAAGCCAGCCATGTGGTCCCTGTGCCAGCGGTTTGTATTCGACGACGGCGTACCTGCTACGGCCCCAGGTGACACAGGTTGCGTCGCAGAAGTGTGAATGCCCTCTTGTTAAGTCCGGGAAGAGACTTAGAGGTTAGAGTTGTCGCCTATCGAACCGGTGACTTCTACTGACAGATCTATGTTGTGTCCTCGTCTTGCACAGCAGCGCCATACTCATAGGGCTACAAGACCAAGAATAATGCGCAGTATTATATAGTTGCCAACGGCGTGCTTGTTGTTAGTAAGTGCCACTACCAGTTATGTATCCTAAAACACCATTGCGTCAGTGAGGACATCTCCCTTGCTCCTTGCTGCACCAGTCTGTGCGGTACTGCCGAGTTCGCTGTTTCAGCTAGCTAAGTTGCGTCGCAAGATTGCGTTAGCCTTCTTGAATTATTACAGAGTCATCAGCCTGTGCTCTCCTGATGACAGCGCCGTTGCAATACATCGCTCAAGCTCACACTGATATTCACGTAGATGGTCGGTCAGCTACATTTGCCTTCACTATTTAGTCTCTCATTGCAACCCACTGGTCTACTATTGATTTGTTTTTAGTTATTCGTTGCATATGCTCCCTTTTAAACTCTCAGAGACCTGTGGTTCTTTCAATTTATCGAAGTTCCATCATCATTTCCTACCTTCCTGCAATTTTTGATCCCAATTGGTAACCAATAAATTATGGTCACAGTCCTTATCTGCCGCTGGAAAGGTCTTGCAGTTTAAAGCCTGGTTTCAAAAACTTCATATTACCACTCCCATTGGCTGTAGGTATCTTGCACTTATACAACGTTCTCTCACAATTTTTAACCAAAAGTTAGTAAAGATAAAAAGAGTGATCTACCACAGAGGTAGTCAGGCTACCTTTTCAGTCTTTCCACCCAGTCCATGTTCGATGGCTAAGTGTGGTTCAAATGGCTCTGAGCACTATGGGACTTAACATCTGAGGTCATCAGTCCCCCAGAACTTAGAACTAGTTAAACCTAACTAACCTAAGAACATCACACACATCCATGCCCGAGGCAGGATTCGAACCTGCGACCGTAGCGGTCGCGCGGTTCCAGACTCAAGCGCCTAGAACCGCTTGGCCAAAACGGCCGGCGGCTAAGTGTGCAAATTACTTGTAAAGTCCAATGAACCTATTACGATTTATACATACACAATTCGCGGAAACAAATAATATGCAGTAAACAACGGGATCAAGCTCATGTTAACGTATAACTTTAGGTAAGGGCCAAAAAGGCCTTACGGTAACACTTTGGTCTTTGTTTCGAAAACTGAAGGTATACTACACTTGGTTTTAGACTGTGGAACCGTCAGCTGCGTGTAGATTCCAATTAAACGGGACCAAAAAAACCTAAAATAACGCTTGTAACGTTTTAAAAGGTAAAATACTTCTTTGGTATTAACGTACGTGGATCCTTCTGGCAAATACACAAATGGTTCAAATGGCTTTAAGCACTATGGGACTTAACATCTGGCATCATTTCCCTACACTTAGAACTACTTAAATCTAACTAAACTAAGGACATCACACACACATCCATGCTCGAGGCAGGATTCGAACCCGCGGCCGCAGCAGCAGCGCGGTTCAAGACTAAAGCGCCTAGAACCGCTCGGCCAAAGAGGTCGGCTAGAATCACACAAGAATACAGTTTATTATACGGAGGTAGAAGTTGTCAGTTTAGAGTGCCACCATTTGGACTAAATGTGAGTGCTGGAGTATTTATTAATGCACTTGGAAAGGTCCTTGGAGCAGAGGTGTTAAAAAGAATTAGTGTGTACGTGGTCAACATACTGAACGGCATGCCTACCTAGGAGGAACACAATGAACTGCCTGAGAATGGCTGGCTCTGAGCACTATGGGACTCAACTGCTGAGGTCATTAGTCCCCTAGAACTTAGAACTAGTTAAACCTAACTAACCTAAGGACATCACAAACATCCTTGCCCGAGGCAGGATTCGAACCTGCGACCGTAGCGGTCTTGCGGTTCCAGACTGCAGCGCCTTTAACCGCACGGCCACTTCGGCCGGCTGCCTGAGAATGTACTGTAAGCTTTCGGACCGTCTGGTATTAATGCAAACCTTACCGAGTCAGAAGAATAGAATTTGTTTACGTATCAGTGTTGTGCACGGAATCAGAGCAGTTTGCCGGCCGCGTTGGCGGGGAATTCTAGGCGCTTCAGTCCAGAACCGCGCGACTCTTGCGGTCGCAGGTTCGAATCCTGCCTCGGGCATGGATGTGTGTGATGTCCTTAGGTTAGTTAGGTTTAAGTAGTTCTAAGTTCTAGGGGACTGATGACCTCAGATGTTAAGTCCCATAGTGCTCAGAGCCATTTGAACCATTTGAATCAGAGCAGTTTATGTGCTTATGTTAGTTTAAAGCCATTATGAACGATTTAAAGAACGCATTCACTAGCTTCACACTTAGTGAGTTAATTTTCAGACGGCAGGAGAACAATGCTGGCGCAAAGTAAATCCAAAGTACAGATATAATGAGAGAGAAGAAAACATCAGAGAAGCAGTCGTCTCACTGGCGCAAAAACAGTGAAAAAAATACTTTAATAGGAAGATTGGCCAAGTGCTTGTGTGAAATCATCTGTAACTGTCAAGCTTGACAAATTCATTAGAAAATGGGAATATGTGTATAACTGCTGCTGTTATTGCATGGATACCGAATTCTAGAGAATTTTTGCTGAGTTATACTAAATTACAAAGAATAAAAGAACTATGTCTTTATCAGAATCTGAAGCAGCTTTATAAATAATGGGAGTAAAAATGTGATGTGCATCCACAACTTACGTTTTGAATTTGCATGTGTGCCTATTTACTGTGCTAATCTTAAGATCCGATAATGAGGAGGTAATGAATCGAAAAATGGAGAAAAGTAGTTTACCGCATAGTTCCACTAAAAGAAGGGATTGGTTGATAGGTCACATTCTGAGACATCAAGGAATCGTCAAGTTGCTGATGGAGCGTAGCGTCGTGCGTGAGGCCACAGCGTGATTGCTGTAAAGAGGTTCAAACAGGTGAGGGCTACAGTAATTATGCACCAATGAAGAGGCTAACATTGGATAGAATAGCGTCGACAGACGCATCAAACCAGTCTTTAGACTGAGGACAAAAATAACAGTAGCCTGCATACAAGTAGTTTGTTCAAACGTCCTGAATGACTTCTCGGGGTGTGGATGGGGGGGAAATGGAGGAAGCAAGCTCCGCCCACCGACTCCCAGAACCCGGGTGGAGGAGTGGCAGTGCAGGAGAACAAGCTGCGCATACTTTACTCAGTGCTGGAGCTACATGCAGTATGTGCGCACTGGCTCTGCACAGAACGGCACCACAGCTGCTTCGTAGCAGCTGCCGTAAACATGGGTACTGTACTGTTATATCGCCATTTTGGCAGTAGCCAGGCATAAAATATTAGTGGCCCAAAGTGATCTACCGACTTCTACCGACAGCTGTCGATGCAGAAGTAGCGAGTTGTCGTTCTGCATGTGGGGATAGATACTAAATAGCTGTCTATACATAATAACGACAGACTATTTTTTATGTATGAAGGGTATTGATTAAATTAGGCAAGGTGTTAATTTAGTATAATGTTTTTAGTTTGATAGCGAATGAGCCAGAAGTTCAGGGTAGATTCAGACATAGCTGCTAGGAAATCTTTCGGGTTGTGAGGTCGTGATCCAAGAAAATCTTCTCTTCCTGACGTTTCATCCAGGACTGCGCTGAACATCCTCAGAGGCGTTCCTCCGCTGAGTCTTGCCGAATGACCGGTCGCACATTCGAGAGCGAGTTTTATGTTTGACAAGGGTTATCTCTGCTCATCACGTGTTACTTCGATCACGCACGCTTTCTTACAGTATATATGTCGCTATCGGACGTCCGACCGGTCAGTCGGCAAGATTCAGCGGAGGAGCGCCTCTGAGGATGTCCAGCGCAGTCCTGGACGAAACGTCGGGGACAGAAGAGTTTCTTGGGCCACGACCTCACATCTCGAAAGGTTTACCAGCAGCTACGTCATCCGTTTGTGCAAGCCTTCATTCTGATTAGATTCAGACAGCCATATTTAGCGCGAAAAGAGTTTACCACAGGCTTGTACGTAGTTGATTTAGATATCTGCCTTCGTCTGATTCGATCTAATGCAGATGAACATTACTAACATGTTTAGGCAATGGCCTGGAATCTCTTCACATCTGACTTGGTCGAACTGTAAAATAACACAACATTTTTTTGTACAGCTATTGTCAATACAATGACGAGATTGTAGGATTAGTTATAAATATTAGAGTATTTAACAAAGGTTATAGTTTTTATGAGTTGGTTATATCATTGACAGGACAGATAAGCAGCTTTATTCCTGAGAATCTGCCATGAGAGTGGCCTAACGTCATTTACTTGCCAATGAGATAAACTGTTGTACTGCCTGAATACAGAACCTTAGTTCCTTGGGATTACTCTACAGTGATAAGAAAATAGTTGAACACAATAACTGACCATGAACTGATCAGTCCGGAACCGCGCGACTGCTACGGTCGCAGGTTCGAATCCTGCCTCGGGCATGGGTGTGTGTGATGTCCTTAGGTTAGTTAGGTATAAGTAGTTCTAAGTTCTAGGGGACTGATGACCACAGATGTTAAGTCCCATAGTGCTCAGAGCCATTTGAACCATGAACTGGTGCAAAGACACAAATGAGGAAGCTGTGGTGATGATAACAAATGGTTCAAATGGCTCTGAGTACTATGGGACTCAACTGCTGAGGTCATTAGTCCCCTAGAACTTAGAACTAGTGAAACCTAACTAACCTAAGGACATCACAAACATCCATGCCCGAGGCAGGATTCGAACCTGCGACCGTAGCGGTCTTGCGGTTCCAGACTGCAGCGCCTTTAACCGCACGGCCACTTCGGCCGGCTGATGATAACATTGTTATCCGAGGTGAAGAGTGTGAACATGACTCCTGCGCTGTAAAAAGACACTGCACTGTGTGAGCGTTAAAGTTTGAATTGGCGTAGAGAACTTACACACGATCTTAGCGTCGGTCACCCTGTTTCGTTCTGAAGAAGAAATGAATTCACTTGTGGCTAATTGAAACGTGGCGTGCGGTCAGACACATACTACGAACTGTTAATGTATCTTGTGATGGGGACAACTCATGTCATACGGCTGCAAAGGTATCACCAATTTCAGTAAATATTAACTGCTTAATAGGACCATCTGATAGCCCTTTTCTCTGGGAACTAAATGTGAAATATTTTAGTTGTTACTCGGAATTTTCCTTAATTTGAAATCTGAAATAATTTTTAAGGCATATAAACTGTATATACAGTTTATAGTTTACTCACCTTGTAAGAATGTTTCATATTATCTCATTAAGTAAAACGAAGTTCAAAATGACTTTAAATTGCTGTAGATGATGCCTCATTACTGAGAAGAAGATGTGTAGTCTATAACTAGCGGTCACCCTCGGTTGCGCTCGGATATCAATAGTTTTGTGACAATGAGTGACTGTAAGTATGCTGCTGTACGTGCTGTAACCTCAGTTGCCCTCACATGTCTGCCTGTTTGGGTAAGCGCAGCTCGTGATGTGCGCCCCACTCTCCTCCCCTCCCAAGTTGTCCCATCGCACAATACATGGCCATGCGTAGCTTCGCTGTCTGTCAGTGCGTACAGAGGGATATGTGCAGTAGTGCGTATGAGTGCATCCTGCTGTTGAGGTAGCTATACATTATACAACGTGTACATTGTGCAACAAATAATGTGAAAGTATGAATTAAACATACTGAAGGTTTTACAAAAATCTGTATTCATTACACTGAATTGCACCACGTAGCACATACCAACCAATAAAAACATTTTCACAAACATGATGAAGGTCAAAAGTCAAAGAGTAATTAGCTTTTTTGAGAGAGCAAATATTTTACTCTAATTCCTGTAATATTCCTCATGAAGTAGCCTATGTTCTTCCTCAGGGATCAAGCTATCTCCATGCCAAATTTCAACGAAATTTACTCAGCGGTTTAGTCGTGAAAACGTAACAGAGTTATTTTCACATTTATTACATTAGTACGGATAAAACTTACAATTACGGTATCTTTTTTTTCTGTGATCCAGTTTTGATGAATTGAAGCCTACACGGTGCCCGAAGCTATTTTCAAGTTATGTATGGAAACCTCATGAAAGAGATAGAGTTTTCAGACTGAGACTGATATGATGGTTTTAGATCTTTTTACCGTCATCAGACTGTGATTAAATAAAGCGTACACGGTTCCCCAAGATACACTCAAGTTACCTGCGAAAACCTAATAGTTTATGAGAAGCGTGTTCAAACAGGCAGACAGACACGCCAATTTTACAAATTTATTACTAGTGTACACAGATATGACAACTGAGGACGTTCTTCTGTGTGTTTTTAGGACATAATTTTCTCACAGACCGGGGATCGAATGACAGGACGTTTGAGAAAATTCCAGCCCAGAAAATACTAATCGAAACAAGACCAGTGGTCAGTAAAAACGTGAATGAATGGACGGCAGTTGTAGTAGATGAATCACCAGCCTTGTCATGTTTACTCTGCGCCCACTGCTGTCAGAATTTTTTCCCGCAGTTCCGAAATAATTTAAGGTCGCTGAATTGCAGCATGTTTGTTTGCTGTGCCTCATTATGTGAGTAGATCTTTTTTTTGCAGCGGTACATTCAACGCTCGGCGAAAAAGAAACAAATGAATAGGTTATTGATGGATAGCTCTGGTATTAATCGAGACTGGGATTCGTTGTACTCGTTTGTTGACGGACTTTCCTGCTATTATGACACACACATTTGTAATGAACTATATCGTTGCGAAAAATTTTATAGTATTGTAATTCATGCATAATAAACGTGTGATTGTGATTCAGAGCTAATATTTTCCATAGGCCTAATTATTAAATAATTGTGGAATTGGAAAGCACCTGAGATATTACATACTAAAGTTGGAAAGTAAAATATCACTTGTCGATAAACAATACGTTATCACTCGTCTTTAGGGACTAGTTATAGTGTTATAGTTTACAATTTTAGTTAAAAAAGCATGCTTCGTACAGACATCTATCTGAAAAGGCATCCTTCCTCCTTGGTACTGCCACTGAACGTGCAACTGACTGGGTTCAAAGAACTTCCTCCTGTTGTAGCACAACACTACGTAGCAACTCGGACAATATTTCACACTTAGATGGTCAACCACTACTTTCAGTCGTTTCGTGTGTTCAGGGCAGTAATTACCGATAAATCTGTTGCTGGTCACTATTACTCTCATCGATTACCTACGACAAACATCTTTCTCTTCTTCTCTGTATGGTAGTAGCACCTGACAATCCTTTTCACTACTGTCATTGATGTCAATAACAGTTTAATAACGTTACGGCCTCTCGTTGCAGTCGTTGTGCTGACTGCGGCTGACCCCTAGTCAGCCACTGATCAGACCATGTGTTAACAGGGACCACATCCTACTACTACATCACTCGATTTTCTTTATTCATCAGTCTTCCGATTGGTTTGATGCGGCCCGATACGAATTCCCGTCCTTTACCAATCTCTTCATTTCAGAGTAGCACTTGTAACATCGAAAATGCAGATAAAATACCTTCTGCGCCATCCAATACTTTTCGCCGTTCAGTATCCGTTGATAAATTGTGCTGTATTCCTAATTCTGCATCTTTAAGCATTATTACAGGAACTATAATTAATATGTAATGGATGTAACAGAGTATTTATTTGTGAATGTATATAACTGACTGTAATTAAACTGTAAATATTGTTTGTTGCTGGTTAATATCAAAGGGAACTTTCTTTAAACGTATCGATAGCAACGACGGAATGGAGTAGCTGTGCCATTGTTTATCTTTGAGTATGGAGAGTCAGTGTCGCGATGCGAGTAGACAGGAAGCCTAGCAGCTCCAGCACTGATAGAGCGCCAAAGTGTTTGTTGGGCGCTCCCGTAGACGCGGTGTGCACCTATGATCGCGCCAGTGTAGGCACGCCCACTTCGTTAACCCGCGAGTATTGAAAGCAAAGTAAGAGTGGACAGACGGAGGAAGCTGCAGCTCTAACTATCTTTCAATAATTAAAACTAAGTTACTTCCTGTTTCCAAATTTTGTAGTAAGTTACGATGAAGTTACTAAAAATTCGTTTTTTTATATAACAAATTTTCAGTTACTATTAGTCATTTACTTAACCAGGAACTTTATTTATCTTTGCTTTCAAAATTTACTATTTGAGAATGAGTAACTCCAAACTCAGTGCTTTCTGCTTCATTTATTTTCTCATGACCTTTGAATGGTATCCCTAGTGGGGACTTTAAATGACTGACAATGTAGGCAAAAGTTAGTGCACTAACAACATTTATCTTCCCAAAATAAATAAACAAACATGAATTATGCTAACCAAGTTATTGATTGAATACCGCAACAACTAACAGGTAATTTCCAGAACGAGATTTTCACTCTGCAGCGTAGTGTGTGCTGATATGAAACTTCCTGGCAGATTGACACTGTATGCCGGACTGAGACTCGAACTCGCGACCTTTGCCTTTCACGGGTAAGTACTCTACCATCTGAGCTACCCATGCACGACTCACGCCCCGTCCTCACAGCTTTATTTCCGCCAGTACCTCGTCTCCTACCTTCCAGACTTTACAGAAGCTCTTATGCAAACCTTGCAGGAGTGTTAGTCCTGCAAGGTTCGCAGGAGAGCTCCTGTAAAGTTTGGAAGGTAGGAGACGAGATACTGGCAGAATTAAAGCTGTGGGGACGGGGCGTGAGTCGTGCTTGCGTCCCCAGAACAGTGATGCCCATCCACTGTAACCTCAAGCTGTCTAACTGGGGCTAACGTAGCCTGTAGCTGAGGGCGAAGTGTCACCAACTCAGCTCGCATTCGCACACAGCAATCATAATCCCAATTCATACTAAAGACGATGGAAAACTACATTACACAGACAAATAAAAGACTGTCGAGACTTAACTCCAAAGACTTGTTTGCAGTCGGAGGTTCAATGTGCTTTTAACTCCGGCAATAGATAAACATGCATACCCTTCTGTAGTATTTTCTTCTCTCTACGCATGAACCAATTGTAGTCGCGGTTTTACTACTGTGAATGTAAATGTTTTGTCCAGATATGCATTCACAAGAATACCATGCTAGATTTCCTATCCAAGTTTACCAAGGCATTAGTTTAATCATAATTTAATCATTTCAATGGCTGTTCAATTTGTTTGTTGTGAATTTTTTTTCATGCCTAATAAACTTAGTTCACTGAGATCACCGTTTAATTTCATTGACAGATGAATTCCTTTATCATTGATTTGATGGGGGATGATTTACTTATGTGAAATATTACAGGGACAAATTAAAGATTTCAATTAAAGTATCCCACTAACACGAAACGCAAGGGGAAAAAAAGGCGTACGTCCATTCTATCTCTGGCGTCTGTCTATTACAGATTTCTGGAACATCTTTTATGCATGCAAATATTGACTTTTGTGGAGCTTGGGAATTTCCTCTACAGGATTCAAGACGTATTCCGGAAACAACATTTGCGTGAAACCTAGCTCTCTCTGTTCGTCAAGGATACCCATAAATACATAGATACAAGCACGCAGGTAGATACCGTGTGCGTTGATCACTGGATGGAAGCATTTCTACAGACAAGCAGTGTGACTGGATTGAAAGCTTACTATAAAATAGAGCACAGCATGTTATTCTCAATGTTGAGAATTCTTCCGACACAGAAGGATCTTTGGGCGCACCCCAAATATTACAGAACAGTTATTTCTCTCTCTCTATCTCTCTCTCTCTCTCTCTCTCTCTCTCTCTCTCTCTCCGAGTCAGGAGGAAAGGTACATGCTTTGAGGGGTGATAGTATTAGTGATTCTGAACAAAAACCTCCTTAAGGATGTATCCCTATTTCGAATGGTTTCCGAGATAGAACACATTTATATCCCTTTCGTACATTTTTCTTGAATAACTCGGAAACTGTTCCCTCCAGCGAAAACGTGTCACAGCACTAAATTACACTATATTAAATTTCCTACAAGAAGGTCCCATTCATTTTTTCTCTAGAACTAATGTTTTGTGCGAAGAGAGCGCGAGAATATTAAAAAACTCGCTCGACGCGTATGTGCTTTAGCTTACGTAGTTTCTGTATGCCAATCTCAGGTGGCATGTTGAGGTAGCAGTTTGAGACGAACAGTTTGATACGGGACACTTGTGGTCTACCAAGTCGGGAAACTACCTCAAATTGGCCTACAAAAACTAAGTAAAATGGCTGGCTCTGAGCACTATGCGACTTAACGTCTGAGGTCATCAGTCGCCTAGAACTTAGAACTAATTAAACCTAACTAACCTAAGGACATCACACACATCCACGCCCGAGGCAGGATTCGAACCTGCAACCGTAGCGGTCGCTCGGTTACAGACTGTAGCGCCTAGAACCGCACGGCCACTCCGGCCGGCTCAAAAACTAAGTAAGCTACACGGCATGCACGTCGAGCGTGTTTTTCAACCTTCTCGCGCTCTCTTCGCACAAAACATTAGTTCTAGAGAAAAAAATGATAGGACTTTTTTGTAGTAAATTTAATATAGTTCAATTTTGCACTGCGTTTTCGCTGGAGAGAGCGGTTTTCGAATTATTCAAGAAAAATGTACAAAAGTGATATAAAATGTGTCTATCTCGGAAACCATTCGAAACAGGGCATACTTCCATATGAAGCATTTTGGTCAGATTCATTAATACTAACATCCCTCAAAGCATGTACCTGTCCTCCTGACTCACCCTGCACATACATATACGAGGGTAAGTCAATTATTTTGCGCAAGGCAGTTATAAAATTTAATTGTAATCAAATAGGTAACTTACAAGAATATCATTTTTGGACATAGTCTCCTTGCGTTTCAACGCACTTTGTCTAATGCTGTACAAGCTTTCTGATGCTCTCATAAAAGAAGATTCTCGGTTGAGCTGCGAGCCAGGAATGCACCGCTTTTTTCATTGCTTCATCCGAGGCAAATCGACGGCCCCTTAATGCCTGTTAGAGTGGACCAAACAAGTGATAGCAGGGTCAAGATCGGGACTATATGGAGGATGATCCAGTATTTCAAATTTGAGTTTGTGGAGCGTTTCTGCAGTGTGAGGAGCAATACGAGGACAGTCATTGTCGTGTAACAGCACAACACCTTTTGACAGCAATCCTCGGCGTTTGCTTCGAATTGCAGGCTTTAGCTTAGCAGTAAGCATCTCACTGTGAGGTACACTTTTTATTGTTGTACCCCTTTCCCCATAATGTTCCAGTACTGGACCTTATGCGGCCCAGAAAACCGTAGGCATCTGTTTTCCTGCCGACAGTTGGGTCTTGAGCTTCTTCTTGCACGGCGAATTTGGATGTTTCCATTCCATACTCTGCTGTTTGGTCTCCGGCTCGAAATGATGGGTCAATGTTTCGTCACTAGTAATGATCCTGTCTAAGATATTGTCCCCTTCATTACTATAGCGATCCAAATGTTTTTTGCAGATATCCAAGCGCATTTGTTTATGCAGCTGTGTGAGTTGTTTTTGGACCCATCTTGCACAAACTTTATGAAACCCAAGTTTGTTGTGGATGATTTCGTAGGTAGAACCGTGATTAATTTGCAGACGATATGCCACTTCATCAATAGTTAATCGTCTGTGTAAGAGAATCATTTCACGTGAACCCTCAATGGGTTCTACATTTGTGACGGTAAACGGTCTTCCGGCTCCTTCATCGTGTCGGCCACCATTTCGGAATTGTTCAATCCATTCGTAGACACTCCGTTGGGGCAAAACACTGAGCGGACCAGCCAGGATTAACAGCATGGCAGCGATAACTAAACTAACTTAGCAGCTTCAAAATTGCGAAGACATAACAACCAAAAAACAAATCATGCGTCATCAACGTAAAAGTATAGTACTAACAAAATAAACAAAAATATAACTAAATTGTGGATAGTAATTGACTTACCCTCGTGTGTCCTTGAGACATTTCGCGGATGATAGTATGGCACACTGATCAGCCGAAGCCGGAACATTATGACCACATATCTAATAGCCGCTATGTCCACCTTTGTCACGGATAAAAGCGGCGACGCGTCGTGGCATTGAAGCAATGAGGCCTTGGTAGGTCGCTCGAGGGAACTGGTACCGCATGTGCACACTCAAGTCACCCAATTCTCGCAAATTCGAGGGAAGTGGTTGATGAGCTCTGTCACCACGTTCATTCAAATTCCAGATGTGTTATATCTATTTCAGATCTGCACAATTGGGGGACCAGCACATAAATTGGAACTCGCCACTGTGTCCTTCGAACCACACATTCACTCTCCTAGCCTTGTGACATGGCTAGTTACCTTGCTGAAAAATACCACTGCCGTCGGGAAATATGATTGTCATTAAGAGGTGTACGTGGTCTGCAATCATTTTACGATACTTCTTGGCCCACATGGTGCCTTGTACGAGCTCCACTGAGCACATGGACGCCCACGTGAATGTTTCCCAGAGCATAATGGAGCTGCCGCCAGCTTGTCTCCGTCCCGCAGTACAGATGCGAAGGAGCTGTTCCCCTGGAAGACGACGGATTCTCGCCCTCCAGTCGGCATGATGAAGAAGGTGTCGGGATTCGTCAGACCATGCAACGCTCTGCCACTGCGCCAACGTCCAAAGTCGACGGTCATGCTGACATTTCAGTCGAAGTTACCGGCGTCGCGGTATTAACATTGGCACATACATGGGTCGTCGGCTGCGACGGCCCATCTTTACGGAGTGTTCGGTGAACTGTGTGTTCAGACACACTTGTACTCAGTCCAGCATTAAAGTCTGATGTTAGTTCTGTAACAGTTCACACCTGTTCAGTTTTACCAGTCTGCCCAGCGAACGACGTCCGACATGCGTAATGAGGGGTGGCCGCCAAAACCCACGACGTGTTGCAGTCATTCCTCGCTAGGTGACGTTTCTGTCGCCTGGACATGTTTATATTAATAGTAGGCGGTGACCATAATGTTCTGGCTGGTCAGTGCATACAGAGAGGTAGCGAAATACAGGAAGATATGCAGAGTATCGATGTTTGGTGCAGGAACTGGCAATGGACCCTCAACAGAAACAAAAGAGCCCCACACAGAAACAAAGTAACATACTGCGTGCATACAGATAGAAAGACCCATTATTGTATCACTGCATACAGAGCGATTGCAAGCGAGACCACCACATACTATAAAGACAGACGCCAGACAGACTCATTGGAAGAATCCTCAGGAAAGTCCATGAACGAAGGAGGTAGCTTACGATACACTTATCCTACCAATACTCGAATATTTCTCGTCAGTCTTTGATCCGTATCATATAGGATCGATTCGACAAATAGGGAACATCCAAAGAAGAGCAGTAAGTTTCCTTACAAGTTCGTATAGTAAGCGTGAAAACGTCACGGAGATGCTCAGTCCAATCCAGTGGCAAACGCTGCAAGAGAGGCTTTCTGCAAACGATTTGATTTACTGTCAAAGTCTCGGGAGCGTACCTTCCTGGAAGAGTCAACCAATATAAATAAAATCAGTCATATAGAGGCTAGACGGTAATAGTTGGTCCCGTGAACCATTCAAGACGGGAACAGGAAAAGGGGGCCGCACAAAGTATTCTCCTCCGCTTACCGTGAGGTGGCTTGCGGAATGTAGATGTAGATGCAGGTGAAGAATGTGTTGATAATTTTGTATTTGTCGATGGGTCCACAATAAACGTGTGCGAAATGCAATTCAGTATACAGGGTGTAAATCTTAAGTTGACAAACCAGAATAACTCGAAAAATAAGCTTCACACGAAAAAATGTGTAGAAACCAAAGTTGACTATTTTCGAGGGGGACATCTGCTGGTGCTAAAATTAGCCCGCCACACCAGCCCCCTGGGGGTGGGGCGGGAGGCAACTTTAGAACTTCAAATGGGAACCCTCCTTTTTTATTGCAGAATCAGATTCTACATAAAACAACTACGTACATTTTGTGTTAAAGATTTGTTTCGATTCTTGTAATTTGGAGCTGTAATTCAAGAAAATCCATGTTCTCAATTTTCGCGTGGAAAATGGTTGCGGATAAATAAAAAGTAGGATGTTTGGTTAGGTAGTTAGCTAGTCAGATGATTTGTTTGATAATTAAAAGTTGTGTGGACTTATGACCACGAAACAAACGAAACTTAATCCGAATCTGCGGAAAAAATTAATACAGTATTTGGGTCAGCATTTGTAAAACACTCATTCCTCTCTCTCAAAGAGGGAGAGTTTTAGTGACTCAAAATTTTAAAGTTGCCTCGCGCCTCACCGTCAGGGGCCGGGGGCGGCGGGCTAATTTTAACACCAGCAGATGTCCCCATCGAAAATAATCAGCTTTGGATTCTACACATTTTTTTCGTGTGAAACTTATTTTTCGAGTTATTTTGGTTTGTCAACTTAAAATTTACACCCTGTATAAGCAGCGTTTAAACAGAGAAAGTCGTATTTTACTGTGTAGTTGTAATTTAGAGGGACAATAATTCAGCTGTAAAGTTATGCTACGTCCCGCAATTGGATGAATTTATACTTTTGCAGTTTTGTAGATTAGAGCAGAAATACAGTATATACGTAGTGGATTGTTTCATCCACACGCATAAAATTACAGGTATTGTCACTAGGAAATTTATAATCTCTACACGCGTCGTAAATCAATAATACACGAGCACTTCTGCGAGATATGTACGATAAAAAACGTGTAACAGCAAATTTAGACCGCTACACATTCGTATAAATTAATGTTCTGAAAGAGTCTAATACGTTGCGGTTGTTTTGGGAACAAAAACACTTACTGTAAATAGGCGTATGCATCAGTGTTCTGCACAGCCCATTTGGAAGAGAATGCTCAACAAGCGAACGCCTGCGGAACCTCCGATCACATATTGCACTCTATCTTTTCTTTAAACAAAAATAAAAATGACGGTATGTAATGTCACTACATTCCCTTTCAATCAATTAATTCCATTTATCTGTTTTCCTGTAGAAATGCAGTTAATAAAGTAAAGGAGTACTTCTTCGTGAGGTAAATTAAATTCAACATAACCTAACAAAATGTAAATTCTTCCTGCTAGACTTACTGCTGTGACTTCTAGTGAAATAAAATTTCACCTCATCGTTAAGATAAAATAATACTTTATAGAGCGGAAAAAATTTGAACGGAATGTCTTCTTGATGAGTCAGGTTTTGAAAATAAATTTTTGTTTGAAACTTCATGCACATGATTAAAACATCAAAAGAATGGGAATTATAAACGATAACTTATTCTTTCTTTTAACGTATGTGTAAATCCATTTACTACTTTTTGTGGTTTTGGATTGTTAACGAAAAGTTTGCTGTTGGGTGAGCTGTGTATACGTAAGACCACGGTGGGTGGAAGACGTAAGCTAAATCAGAAAAATTGTACCAAAAGCTGATTTTGGTACTCACATCCTTGTCACTTTTCTCTGTTTTATCCCGCCTTGTCGGACCCTTTCGTACGATAGCAGGATGGTAATCTCCAATGCCGTAATTCAGATTCGCTTGCTACTTTTCTGAAAGCTTCATCATAAAAGTTGTGAGTAGACAACCAAACACGGTCAAATATCTGTCCTTTTCTGATGATCTAATCTTGTTTCCGGGAGTCGGAGCTTGCACATGTTGGATAGTATTCCAATCTGGTTTTTTTTCAAATCTGTAGTGGTTATGCCGTACCTGTTAGGACATAATCGCTTACCCTGAAAACGGGGACAGGATAGATTTGTTTACGCCGTTCGTCTGTGTCATTTGTAATCTTTTTACGGCGTATTTCTGTGCTTCAGCTGATGGTGCCTTGTGATTTTCGAATGGAGATGAGAAATAAGTCTAGCATCTGCATGGGGGAAACCTCTTAAAAATCACATTCAGGCTGGCCGTTATTCCACATCAACGTCCATCGGTCCGCAGCAATAAGTCGATCCTGGTCTGACTAATCATCCTGTACCGCAACGTAATGCTCTAAACCTTAAACTGGAGTTGCTGGTTTAGCATGGGCAGTAAATAAGGCGTTATTATTTTTCAGAATAAGAAACACAAACTACCACTGCGGTACTAGGAGATACTTATTTCGTTATTTGCCTGAAAATCATTATTTCCTTACAGTGCTCAGAACTGTTCTCATAGTCAGCAATCAGTGTTATTTAAATATTACATTGTTTAATCACCAAAACTATTAAATTTTTTTTAAATTTGTGGTAAGTTGCTATGACACCAAACTGCTGTGGTCATCGTTCCCTAGACTTACACACTACTTAATCTAACTTACGGTAGCGGCAACACACACACCCATGTCCGAAGGAGGACTCGAACCTCCGACGGGGAGAGCCGCGCGCAGTGTGGCAATGCGCCTAAGACCGCACGGCTACCCCGCGCGGCACACTATTAATGACTTCAGTTAGTTTACACTAACATTAAAAAGACGAGACATCTTTGTTGGGCATGCTTAAATGTTTCTTACCTCGGACATGGTGAATATTAAGAAGCACACATCCAGCACGTTGGTGAGAAGCAGTACCGACACTGAATAGTCCATAATTGTCTGCAGCAAGCCGACCATCCTGTGTCAGAAGAGGCATGGTTACTGCGACGCTTTCCCACAGTTTTAAATGACTCGAAATATGTGCCACAAACTGTACACATTCAGACAAATTGTGATTGTCACCACTTACGTTTGACACAAACAGCACACAGCTCAAGAGAATTTTGTATGTAACGTGGAATGTACGATTCCGGCAAGCAATTGACTGTCTTCTCTCAGGAGTTATGTCCGATGTAAGGATTGTAGAGGGCAAAATAAGTTGGCTACACGATGAAGAAGTTTCATGAAATCGTTGCTGTTGCTTTCTAAGAGTGAATCGTGAATGAACGTGGGACCCACGTTTCGAGTATGAAATTTAGAAGACGCTAGAAATCCTGACCTCTGCATTGAGAGGCGAATGTCAAATACGAATGTACAAGAACATCATACGACAGTCAAGAACTGGCCTTCAGATTGAACCAGAAGACTACACCAAATAGGCTACAACTGCACAGTTAAACGAAATTTTCATGGAGAGGAGCCAAAGTAAATGCCTTTGCAACCGTCCAACGAAAATCAAGCTGTGGAAAAACTTGTAAATTCCAACATCGACAGAGAGATTTGTTGTCGATTGATCGTAGGTGAATCACAAATTCAGATAGATACCTTTTGAGGTGTAAAACGGTTTTACAGATACAGCGCTCTGAAATTACTGCGAGAAGAGCACAGGTTGTGCTCGCGAATTTACAGTCGGGCGAGCATTTTCTTACAATTCTTTAAGATGACTCATTGCTCTATAAAGGATACTAACGTGATTTAATTATGTACCTTTTTTTTCAAATGTTTCAAGGTTGTGTAAGCTTCAGCCAGGAGAATAACCAAGAAAGAAACGCACGACGTATTGGCACTAAAATAACCGTCAATTTTCAGTGTAGAGAAATCCGAATTTGTTACACTGCTGCATATGAACATTTCACTGATGGAACCACAAGACAGCATGATAAAGGCATGAGTAGGTATAAAATGAACCATTTCGTAATTCAGTATATTGGAAGTCCCGACCGCAATTTTAAAAAAACTGAAAATAAATAATTAATTCACTTCAGCTCACAAAGCATATTTTCATGCCTTTTTAATTTTTAAATTAACGCTTTAAGCGAGCGTCTCTTTTCGTTTCGTCATTAACGTAATTACGTAATCAAATCACGGCAACAGCTTGTTGTCGATATAACTGTGAGTCTTTTGTGTTGAAATTCGAAATACGTAATCACTAAATGGCGTTTCTGATGACATTGTCACAGAGCTAAGCCATCAGCTTTCAATTGTCATAACAACAGTGGCACATTTTGCGGTGCAAGCCTCCTCATCTTAAAGTCCTCATTCACAATGTGATTTTGTGACTTAACCTGGAAGACATAACATGCACCGCAACCTGTCTTCGCAGAAAACAGTGGAAATGAGCGCATGGCATCGTTGGCCTGGAGGACCCATTCGGGGTAGGTCGGCCGCCAAGTGCAAGTGTTATTTCAGTCAATACCACATTGGGCGACTTGCGCGCGGGGGAAGCGGATGAAATGGTGATAAGGACAACACAGCACCCATTCCTAGAGCAGTCCGCCGGAATCGAATCCGGGTCCGCTTGCATGGGAGGCTAGCACGTAACCACCCAGCTAAGTAGGCGGCCGTCTTTGCAATATAATCGCTCGATATTTCTCTTGTTAATTGCCTGTCAGCTAGGTCGTCCGAAGTCGCTTGAACACACACGCTGCATTGCTCTCAAGTTGTAGGAGTCCTTTCCGTCTTTAGTGAAAATATAACATAAGAACAGCCGTAGATTATTTCAGTCAAATTCTTCTGGGTGTGTGATATGATAAAACTAACGACGTATTGGCTGCTATCGCAGGCAGCTACCACGAAAGTGTTTTGTCATACACAAGGTAGTGACACATCAAGAAAAAGAAATTGAAAAGTTAATACAATATATTGCGAAATAATATTTTTTTCAGTGTACGGACAAACGTTATGAAATATCATTGTTAATATGTCAGCTACTGAAAAAGCCTGAAACACACGTGGCCAATCTAATGGCACAAACAATTTCTCTAATATACTACAGCTACTTTAACATGCCTACCCATATGATATTTCACATCCATCTAGACAGTTTCTGATGTTGCTGAGCAAAAGGCACACAATAATATAGAAATTTTTAAATGAAAACACCGCCAAATGACTGTATTGTTGTTATTTAACTACGACCTAAGTTTCGGCCCATTATGCCATTTCCTAGTGAATGACTTCATTTCATTAACATATAGTGCGATGTGTTCGTTTACAAACCATATCCATCTCTTTCTTGTGCGAAAAGCATCTGCTTAAAAACACTAATACACAATAAATACATTAAGCATTATATTACACTAAAGAGCCAAAGAAACTAGTGTAGGCATGCACATTCAAATAAAGAGATAAGTAAACATACAGACTACGCCGCTGCGGTCTGCAACGCCTATATAAGACAACAAGTGTCTGGCGCACTTCTAGATCGGTTACTGCTGCTACAATGGCAAGACATCAAGACTTACGTGAGTTTGAACGTGGTGTTACAGTCGACGCACGAGTGATGAGACACAGCATCTACGAGCTAGCGATGAACTTGGGATTTTCCCGTACGACCATTCCACGACTGTACCGTGAATATTAGAAATCCAGTAAAACATCAAATCTGCCATATCGCTGCGACCGGAAAAAATCCTGCAACAACGGGACCAACGACAACTGAAGAGAATTGTTCAACGTGACAGAAGTGCAACCCTTCCGCAAATTGCAGCAGATCTCAATGCTGGTTCATCAACAAGTGTCAGAGTGCGAACCATTCAACGAAACATCATCGATATGGGCTTTCGGAGCCTAAGGATGGACGTGTACTGGTATGGAGACAATCTCATGAATCCATGGATCCTGTTCAAGCTGGTGGCGACTGTGTAATTATGTGTAGAGTGTGCAGTTGGAGTTATATGTGCCCCTGACACGTCTAAATACGATTCTGACCGGTGACACGTACGTAATCATGCTGTCTGATCACCTCATCCATTCATATCCATTGTGCAATCCGGCGGACTTGGGTAATTCCAGCAGGACAATGCGACACCCCACACGTCCAGAATTACTACAGAGTGGCTCCAGGACTGCTGTTCTGAATTTAAACACATCCGCTGGCCACCAAACTCCCCAGACATGAACATTACCGTTCATACCTGGCATGGCTTGCAGCATGCTGTTCAGAACAGATCTCCATCCCCTCGTACTCTTACGGATTTATGGACCGCTCTGCAGGATTCATGTTGTCACTTCCCTCGAGCACTACCTCAGGCATTAGTCGAGTCCATGCCACGTCGGGTTGCGGCACTTCTGCGAGCTCGCGGGGGCCATACACGATATTTGGCAGGTGTACCAGTTTCTTTGGCTCTTCAGTGTGGTATAAGCACTCTTACGGACCTAACGGCATTAACGTGTCAATTGCAGTTGGTAGTCGATGGTTAGAGCGCTGACATCACAGTTACATGTAGTCTGCATAAACCAATTATGTTGGCCACTGATGCAGCGTACATATGAATCGAGACAACTGCTTCAGCGTCAACTAAGGCCTGAAGATGGTGCATTGAAGCGCCGAAACTGGTAGCTACACAATAAATAAGATCATAAGGACGGCTGTAGGTCTCCAAGACCTACAGTCAAAAGGATGGACATACAAAAAAATGGTTGCTGCACGTGTTGGACACAATGTATTAGTGGTATGTCCTGCTCTCAGCAGTGATCTCTGGAACACGCCCACATCTGTAGACTGGGTCCTGGACGTACGCGTAGTGCAGATGCACGTCAAGATCGACGTGCTGTGTAAGCAGCGCTGGCAGATCGAACTTCATCCAAAAACATAATGCGGTCGCATTCTGCACCTTCTGTATCATCAGAGACCACTGGGAACCGTCTGCTTACATCATAATTAAGGTCATGAGGGCCCCTTCCCAGGCTGTGACTGACACCATGACACCGGCAAATATGACAACTCTGGTGACGTGAAACAGTTGACTGGAGAGTGGAATGGAACTCTGTTGTCTTCAGTGATGAACCTGCTCCGACTGTATGCGAGTAACGGAGGTACTCGTTCATGGCGTAGACCTGGTGAGCTGCCTATTACAGAGTCCATTCTCCCACGACACACAGGTTCCATCCCTGGATTCTTGGCGTGGGGGCCATCAGTTACAGCTCGTGGCCTATTATGGCATTTCTCCAGGGTAAATGAAACAGTGCCCACTTGATTGGACAGGCTGTTACCCCGTGCTACTGCCATTTCTTCGACAGGACAGCACATGTCCACATACGACTATTGCTACGCAACGTGCTCTTCCTGGTGTACAAGAAGTGCCCTGGTCAGTAAGGTCAACAGATCGCTTGCCAATGGAACACTTATGTTACATGAGAAAGAGAGAAATTCTCGTTCTCCAGGATGAGAAGCTTAAAACTGCATGCGAGAATAGACGTCTGCGTTGTCGCGGGAGGGGATGCGTTATGTATTGGTGTGACTGTTTGGGCACCCTTCACTGTGACATGTGTGTTTCATGTGGCCTGAATATCTTGTCATATACTCCTTACAATATCTGTCACCTCACTTGTCGACAGAATGACCTTGTCCTTGGACGTGTTGCATTTTTCCCGGCAGTGTATTTGCTGTAATTTCATTGAACCATGATAACTAGAGAAAGGAAAAGTAGCTAAAGTTCCCCTGAAATTCTAAATTACCCCAATGTACGGTCGAGTATGTCGTTCGGTTGCAGTGGTTCGATAAAAATTATTTTCTTTCAAACATGTTCCTATGATGAATGTAGATAATGTCATAAATATTTTAATGAACTTAATTTGATACGAAAATTAATTAGAATGTAGCCTTTAACTTGCATCCGATTGTACGTACCGATGTAAGTTAACAGCCGTGTATCGCCAGCAAAAGCACTTGTCTCCGACATTTGCTGTCATCAACATGATGCCATATGAAACATGCAAATCACCACACTTCGGGTGGGCTGGAACTCATTGGAAGCAGCTTAATGTATAAATTAGCCCACCGAGCCTATTACGACACCGTGAATGATACGCGCTCCTGTGTTTGAATGACAGTGAAATTTACCTTAAAGGCAACGCGGTGAGCCGAAACTGTTTACTGTCACTCACATATATCGACATGTTCAAAAGTATCTAGAGTTCCGCATCATTCAGCTAACAAAATTACAAGGAAAATTATGCTGTTGTTAGGAAAATTTGCTATTTAAAATTAGAATGTAACTTTAAATACTACACAAATTTCATTAAATAAGTGAAGACACTCCGGACTGCACGGGCCGGTCAGGAATCAATCCCGCATATACACGTGATCTTTACTTGTGGTGATTAATGGACAAGTGACATTGTACTACGGCACATAACTCTCTGAAAAAGTAACTGTTTTATGATCATTTTGTATAACAACCTGAAGAATTCGCTCCAGAATATTTCAGCCTTCAGCGGTTTGTGCAATCTTTTGTAACTTCATCGCAGATTAAAACTGTGTGTTGGATCCGTCCCAGTCCGGCACACAGATGTGATCTGCCAAGTAGTTCAGTGCGCTCCAATTCGTCTTGCGCATCAGAGGGGATTGTTGAAGCGGTATACCAGTAACCATGTTTTACTTTCAATTCTACGGTTTAGTTACTGTCCTACGCTCTATGTTGACGTTCTGTGTTATGGATGATTTTCTGTACTCTCCCTTGACATTTCTTAACCTATTCAGCGAATATTCATAGGTCTTGTAACTTTCTCTTGAAACAAGCCATTAAAATCCACAAATTGCTATACAGTTTCATAGTTAGTAAACACGGAACTGTACAATATTTCAGTTAAAGCCACTGAATTCCCTGCAACGTAATTTTAATTTAATCAAACGACGCTCTGTAGCATAGGTCGCTAAAGCATGTTTATATTGTTGAGCTCGCCTTGTAGGTAGCCCCTTTGCAAAACGAATTTTTTTTAAAAAGCTGGAGAAAAATTAACGTTCGACGCCCCGTCGACGACAGGGAAATTAGAGACAGTACAAGCTAGGCTTGGCAAAGGGTGCCGAAGTAAATACTTTCAAAGGAAGCGTGCCTGCATTAATCCTAAACTAAAAGGCAAAATCACGGGAAACCTCAGTCTCGATAGCCATACGCCAGTTTCAACAGTTTCTTAACCAATGCGACACCTTTCTTGGTAGAACCGGTTCGATGCCAGGTGGCGGAGGAAATTTGCGCATCGATGTCTGTAGTCTGCAAGCTCCGTTACGGTGTGTCATGGAGCGGTACTTGAGGCACCACAATCATTTCTCTTCTTCCCAGCTCCACTCGCGAATGGTACGTGGAAAATGGAACTGTTGATTAATCTGTGCGTGAACTCTAATTTCTCGGATTTTCTCGTCGTGGTCAATTCGCAAGACATACGGCGTGATTTCGTATCGATATTACAATTTGCAGGGATGTCTGAGAAGTGTAAATGTATCACTTTGAGGCAACGCCCTAGTTCGAAAAAGACAAAAAATTGTTCAAATGGCTCTAAGCACTATGGGACTTAATATCTGAGCTCATCAGTCCCCTAGACTTAGAACTACTCAAACCTATCTAACGTAAGGACATCACACACATACATGCCCGAGGCAGGATTCGAACCTGCCACCGCAGCAGCAGCCCGGTGCCAGACTGAAGCGCCGAAAGTTGTAAGCGAAAATTGTTCTGCTATATCTGACAGTAGAAATCATGTACTGGCACTGTTGTTGCTGAGACTGTACGGTGGGAAACTTTCAGAGGTGGTAGTACGGACCAAACCAAGAAAAAATATCTAGTAAACGTCGACCCTGAAATGCATGCCTTAAGAGCTACGAGCATTTGTTCGTCTTTGATACTGCGGAAAATCTTTCGCACTGAAGAAGTGCCCATAGCTCTTAAGGTATGTATTTACTATGCACTAAGTGCGCTTGAACAGGATAGCTTTCATACAGGGATCTTTGGATGACAAACCAATGGGACTTTTCTTTAAGATTTCGGCTTATAATCATTTATGAGATGCCACAATAAATACTCGCGTACATTGCTACTTGAACAACACAAACGAAGACTTACTTTGACCAAATTTTTAAAATAAATGCAGCAACTGCAATTGTAAAATTCCTCAGAAATCTTTCAACAGCTGATACCAGTAAACTTTTCAGTTTAGGTAGAACGAATGAACTTCTAATCCTTTGTCAGCAAGAAATACTTCCTGAACGATGAATAAAAGAATTAAAAAAACTTAACAGCAGTGATGTAGACTTTTGAGGAAGTTACTTAAAACATGATCACACCAAAGACAAATACAAGGGAATTGTTTTTTAGCGACACCTGACTTGGTTAGAAATATTTACGAGCAGCTGACATCAGTAATGCACTTAATTTTCAGTAATTCACAAAGTGACTCAATTACAAACAACCGACGGTTTACCCAGGTCACTGCCCGAAATGCAACGTCGTACCCTTTATGATATGGTCAGGTCTAAGGCCTTCGCTCGAATACAGGATCTACAATTAATCAAGTCACATTAACAACGACTAAAGAAATCAAATCGGACGGGGGGGGGGGGGGGGGGGCGGCTTGCTCGTGGCGGCTGCGTACCAGACTGATCTCATATGCACAGGTAAATGCGCCGGGGAGCCACGCCTTGTGCCATGGCGTCTTACAATAAGGATACTCACAAGTTAATCACTATAATAGAGAAAATAGCACTGGTAAGGCAATCGTATAACAAGGTTTTCTTTTTTTCTTTTTTTTTTTTTACAGTAATGCAAAATTTAATATTGAGATAACTGACGGTCGCAATGGCTGGCCATCCATTCGTGAAACTTGAAAATCAGCCATTAAGTCGCTTTACTTTAAACGCGAGCTGAGTTCTTATTTTGCTTAAACTGATGAAAAAAAGGAGAAATAAAAAAAAAAACAGTAAGCTCCACCGTGCAGCTTCTCCTCAAAGTTTTCGAAACACAGTCATGAAGGCGGCACTTGGATTACTCTCTCTTGGCAGTGCATCTAAATAGACCATAACAACACTAACTTCGTAGCAACCAGGAAAGTTAGCTGGCGCTCACTCGTTATGGATCAGCGGACAGCCGCTAAGCTCACGGTGTTCAGGATGATGCGGCCACCACTCTCATCCCGACCCCTTCCTCTGTCCGGGCGCCGGTTGCCGTGTACTACGGTGCACTTCCCCGGCTCGGCCGACAGCTCCAACACTCGTTGCCCTGCTCGAGTAAGCTCAAGTATAAAGCAAGCAAGCAGCCTGGCACACATCAGTCACGCCCTCTATTTCTGCAGGTTTCTGCTGTAAGCCAGACGCCGGCTACGCGCCTGCGCACCACTTACGAAGGCAGTTTCATTCCGTGCGCGCGGTCTCCGCCCACAGTTACCCGATCCAAACACTCCAGCGGCGTTGACAATCGATAGCTCGGCAACGACCGTATCAGTATTTTACAGCCCATGTTTACTAGACTTATTCTCTTGTTTGTCCCATACTATTAACTCTGAAAGTTTCCTACCCTACAATCCTAGCAACAACAGTTCCAATATGTGTATCCCAAGATCAGAGGTATGAAATGATCTCCGCTCATAAATTTCGACTAGGTCGTCATCGGACCAGGGTCCCTTACCTCGAATTGACACATTTACCCTTCCCCACCAGCCCTGTAAGTTTCTAACATCATCGCGGAATCACCCTGTATGTAAAAAGAAAAAAAAACGTTCCTACCCTTTTGGACCACTCATGACCGACCGCCATGTCATTCTCTGCCAATGGCGTTACTGGATGCGGACCGGAGGGTCGCGGGGTCAGGGCACCGCTCTCCCGGCCATTATCCAGCTACTCAGTTGACATCACGAGGTTGAGTGCAACTCGTTCCAGACCTCCCATCTAGTAAAATTCCCTATCGATACTGGGAAACAAACCCAGATGTTCCGCGTACTAGCCACGCATGGTAACAACTGAGCTACCGAGACAGACGAGACGTATGTGGGAAAAGTAATATGTTGCCAGACTATTGTTGGCACACATGCTCTCCGAATGTTCACACTAAACCTCTCCGTGATGCACAACGTCTCTCTTGTAGCATCGACCAAACACTTTGGGTTTCACAATCTCTTCTACTAATTCAGCGTAGTAATGATCCACGACTGGTAGGTAAAAAAATGGGTTCAAATGGCTCTGAGCACTATGGGACTTAACAGCTGAGGTCATCAGTCCCCTAGGACTTAGAACTACTTAAACCTAACTAACCTAAGGACATCACACACATCCATGCCCGAGGCAGGATTCGAACCTGCGACCGTAGCAGTCGCGCGGATCCGGACTGAAGCGCCTAGAACCGCTCGGCCACCGCGGCCGGCGACTGGTAGGTAACATTCAAGAATCTGTTGCATGATGGTTTCATCAATTATTCGTTGTACAAGTGGCGTTCAGTAAGTAGTGACATACATTTTTTATGATACCAGGTTGGTTTTGCCCAAGATTCCAATACACCCTCTCTTTTGGCTACAAAATCCTGTTTTTAAACATAATTCCCGTTCAACGCGAACAGCCTTACTCCACGTTACTAGAAAGGCTTGCGTGCCCACATGGTACTACTCTACCGGTCGACGTCGAAGTCAAGGTATTGTTGCATCAATAACGTCCCCATCATCTATGTACTGCTCCTCGGAGTGCATCCTTCAATGGGTCAAACAGATGGTAGTTACAAGGTGCGAGGTCCGAGCTGTAGTGTGGATGAGGAAGGACAGCCCAGCGGGTTTTGTGAGCTTCTTTCGGATGTGCAGACTTGTTTGAGGCCTTGCATTGTCGTCATGGAGTAGATGTTTATTCGGATTTTTGTTGTGGCAAACACGTTGATACCGTTTCTTCAATTTCCTGAGTTGATCACTACAGTACGATTGAGGCCGTCAACCCCTTCAGAGTCCTGGAAGACCGTCGCCGTCACTTTACTGGCCGAGGGTGCGGCTTTGAACTTTTTCTCCGTAGCAGAGGTCGTTTGGCGCCACTCCATGGAGTGCCGTTTTATTGCCAGCTCGAAGTTATGAACACATTGCCTGCGACGACGTTCGACAAAAAATTGTCACAAACAGCCATGTAACATGCACGCAATTCAGCACAGATGGTCCTTCATTACTCTTTATGGTCTCCTGTTAGGCGGCCGAGGAATCCAACGGGTATAAACCTTTGAGTACCCCAACCGGTGGACGAGTAAGTCAGCACTACCAAAAGAGGCATCCAGTTGTGTTGCGGGGTATCTGACTCTGGTCCGTCTATCACCTTGAATGAGATTATCCGCACGTTCCAACAAAGGAGTCACAGCTGTGTTCGGCCTGCCGGCAACCGAGATTGTTTCCATTATGACAGATGTCCTGCCCAACGACTCACCGTTCTTTTGTTCACTGTCTGGACTTCGTAGACATTCTGCAAGCGCTCATGAATATTTGCGATGCTCTGATTTTCCACCATAAGAAACTTAATGACAGCTGCCTGTTTGGAACGCACATCGTTACACTTTGAAGCTACGTATAACGCCTCCGCCTGTCGGAGTATCTTGAAACTATAAGGGCCGAAACAGAAAAATTGCACGATGTCCCACAACAAAAACTAGATATCCTCAACCTAAACTGTCTGAGGAAAAAAATGTGTTTCATTACTTATTGAACGCCCCTTCTACATACAAGGGGAACAGGAACTCCACCAAGAAACTTGCAGAAGTGTTAGTACGGGCCAAAAAAGAAAAAAAGTGTAGTAAGCATGGTCTCTAAAATGCCTACTTTAAGAGCTATGAGCATTGTTCAGTGGAAAAGGTGTGTTTCGCAGCCTGAAGATGGACAACTGTTGATTCATCTTATGACATGTACTTTACCGACTGTTACTTAGTACTGAATAATCTGTCGAACGAGTATCTCATTAACCACTTCTGTCCTGGATTAATTACATTTTCTCAACAGTATTTCAGTGTATTTCCGAGTGTCATATGATTTTCCTACAAGGTTTATGGTGATCATTCCACTTTGAACACTCCGGACTGGATGAAGAAGAGGTAGTAACGAAAAGTTCCTGATCTTCAGACTTTACGCCAGTCTCCCGGATTAATTTGCATATTTCTCTGCAGTACCCCGTGAACTATGGGCATGTGACACTCTATTGATAGCGATAAGTTCGTGGGATGGAGACGTTTAACTCTGTAGCCACCTTGACAAAGGCTGTGTAACGGCATCTGGTATCTCCCTCTCCCTTTTGTCTTCAAATAACACAAACTCTACACCACGCTCTACATAACACCCATTGCAGTCAGCTATAGTAAGAAGATACCCATGAGACGCAACTGCCAGTCGCCGTGAGAAAGGGTCAGTCGTGGGCGAATTAAGAAAACTCTTTCCAATTAGACGGCTCGGGGTCTCACAGCTAACAAACAAACGCTACTAATTTTTGGTTTGTGAGCTTTTTCCAGAGTACGGCATGCAGTACATTACACATGTTTACCTATATTCAGGTTTTACTGCTGTAGAGATTTTCAAATGAGATTATACGTACATCGTCCAGCAAGTTATGAAATGGATCGTAGGGAATTCTTCACAACGCATTATAAAAGTGTCGTACAATATTTACTATTTCCAGAGAGTTGTATGCCACACGTTAGCAAATTTCTTTTACAGAACAATACACACTTCATTCCAGTGACGACTTGAAATACATGCATTAATTCATCTGAAATGCCCTAAAAAACTCCATTTAGGCAACCTCATCAGATATTCTCGGAAGAGTCATTTTTATCGACAAGAGAGCAAGACGTTGATTTCATTGTGCAGTTATTCGGCAACTTAATAATGTGGAAATGCAAAAAATGTATTTCGGTGGGGATTTCAATAAAAACACGGGAACAATCTTTTGAGCATTTGTTGCTAGTTTCCGATTTTAGGATCGTTTCCGGGTTACTATTGAGAATACACTGGTGTGCGAAACGTAAGGACGAAAGTAACTTTCGCGTGACGTGTCAGTGCCAAGTAATTTCGTTCGATGAAACTTGGACCACACATTGAAAGAACTGCAGCTGCGTAGCACGAAAGGTAACTGAAAGACACAGCCAATAAGACGAACGGATATGACACTTTCGTTCAGAGACAATAATTACACTGAAGTGACGGCGATTCACGATGGACCCCTAGACATTACAAAATGTTTCTAAGGAAATCTCGTGGTAGTGGGTTCCATTCCTCCATCTGCACGATTTATAACTATTGTGTGTTCGCTGGTGCATGCGGACATGCTATAGTACTTCGACGGAACACATCGTACACGTGCTCGGTGGGATTTAAGTCGGAGAAATAGCAGGCCAGTCCATACATTGCACATCCTCTCGTTCGAAGAGTTGCTCCTCCTCCGTTGTTCGATGCGGTAGCGCTTTGTCATTCATGAAAATGAAGCCCCGGTGGAATGCACCCCTGAAAAAAAAGACCAGCGTGTCTCCCTTGTTCAAAGACCAGCGAGTCTGCCTTGTTCAAAGATTTGCAGGTCGGTACGCTTATGCATCGTTATGCCTCCCCGCACCATGACACCTGGATCACCTAAGTGCTCAAGGTTGATAATGTTCCTCTTATCATATGACAGTATGTTCAGCATTGTCGAACACGACAGTTCCCGTGTCCACGTGATATGGTGTGGGGAGGCACAATGTTCCATGGACTTCTCCAAATCTTTGAACACGTAAAACTCAACTAGCAATATTATTTTGACACTCTACTCCTTCCCCATGTGCCTTTCTTCAGGAGAGCGTCAGACCCTGATATCATTTTATGGATGAAAATACGCTATCACATCGAACAGCGCTGGTGGAGAAGCTCTTGGAATGAGAGGACACTCGAAAAACTGACTGGCCTACTCGTTCCCCCTCCCCCCCCCCCCCTCCCCAACTTAAATCCCAGACAGCAAATGTGGAATGCATTAGGGAGGCATATTGTAGCACGTCAGATGTAGCAACAACCATCCAACAGTTTTCAACTGCGATGATGGAGGAACGAAACACACTATCACAAGAACTCCTTACCAGTCATGTCGTCAGCATTTGAACACGTCTGCAGAGCATGCATTGCCACCCGTGGTGATAATACGCCCTATTACCAGCCATTTCTCGCTTTTTGACACGTCCATCGTGAATCGCGTTGACCCAATTGTCATTACTACCTTTGAATAGACGTATCGTTTCTGTTCGTCTCAATGTGTATTTTCTGCAGTTATCGTCTGTACTATATTGTACCATTTATTTCTGTCTATGTTCCAGTTTCATCGAGCTATGTTACTTGGTAGCGCTACTCATACGAAAGTTAATGCGTCCTCAAGTTTTGAACTCCAGTGCGATTTATTCTTTTTTTTGTTGTTGAGGTTTCTTTCACTGTTGTTTATAGGAATTCTTTTTCTCCTTTTAGTGTGAGAAAGTTTGCAAAAGTGTTTGTGATACACCCTGTGGAGATGAAGGTAGCACAAAAAGGAAAAGAAAAATTAACTCGCAGAATTAATAGTGTTTCACCGTGAAATAATGTACTCGGTGCAGCCAAGTAAAAATTCAGACACCTTCCGTGGAAAGCAAGAAGCAGAGGAGGAAATCGGGTCAAGCCATAATAGCCAGGCGGAATTTCAGCAAGAGGAGTCTGCTGATATTGCAAGTATTACGGGCGCACCACGAGCTAGTTACCTCTCCTCGTAGCCAGACTGATCAGTCAGGGAACCAAATTACGGACGCAGCAGAAATACACAGCAGCCACGACCCGGAAAGCCTGATTCCCCATACCCAGGCTGCCTACAATAGATTATTTTCTATTAATAATGTGTAACTCGGTGACGAACTTTCAGCTCTACAAGAGACAGAAGATAGTTTATAAAGAGTGTCATTTAGAAAGTAGACATCTCAATATAAAAGTCCAAAGCATTCACATTTAGGGTCAAGCACCCCGAGATCCAAATTTTTTATAGATAATAAGCTACTAGAACAAATGTGGGAAATATTATATCTTATCAGAGGGATCGAGACGTGACTGAAGATTATGAAGTTACTAACCATCTCTTAAAACGGTCATTATAAAAACTTTGAAGGCTAAATATCAATGGAACACAATGCTAATTTTACACTGAGAAGCTAAAACTTTATGACCACTGACCATCGCGATGTTCGATGCCTCCTGGAGGCGTTGCTCGTAAGTGACGGGCTAACAAAAGTATGTAAGCGAAGCAGAGATAGACGGGGGATCACCCGAGCGAAAATATGGACTGCAAATGGGGAAATCCACTGAGATAAGTGACTTTGACAAAGGGCAGATTATTATCACGCGTAGCCTGTGAACGAGTACCTCGGAAACGGAAAAGCTGGTCGAACGTTCGTGTGCTATCGTCGTAATCACCTAGGGAAAGAGGTACAAGGACAGCGAAACCTCCACTAGGCCTCTTCACACGACGTACGGTTCGGCGTTTTGTCTGCTCTGTAAAGAAGGATAGACGGTGATCTGTGGCATCTGTGACGAAAGAGCAGACTGCTGGTGCACGCACGAGTGCATCGAAGCACACTGTTCACACGTACATTGTTGAACATCGAGATCCACAGCAGATCACCCCTAAATGTCCACAACTTAACCCAACGGCATTACCAATTGCGATTGCAGACGGCACGGGACCGTCGAGATTTGACCGTCGATCAATGGAAACTTGTCGGCTCTTCCGGTGAATCAAAGTTTTGCTGTACCAGGTCTATAGTCGTCTCCACAAACGCCGTTATGGAGCTGAAAGGGCGCAGGCTGGTGGTAGCAGTTTTAAGCTGTAGAAGACATTATTCTGCGATTGCACGAGACCTGTGGTATTAATCGAAGACACGCTAACAGTTGCGAACCACCTGCATCCCTTCATGCTTGGTGTCTTCCCCGACGGCGATGTCATCTTTCAGCAGTGTAACTGTCCATGTCTCGCAGCCAGAACGGTGATACAGTAGTTTGGAGCATTATAATGAACTCACACTGAAATCTCATCAACCTAATCCGCCTGCTGAAAATCCTATGGAACCTGTGTGGATCGCTATCGGGCGGCGAGTACGCAAATCAGCGGCTCGTTATTTACGCGAATTACATGACCTGTGCATAGACATCTATTGCCACATACTTCCACAAACCTACCAACGACTGCCGGATCGAAGCAATTAAACATTTGGGCATAATGTCTTGGCTCATCAGTCTACAAAACTGTGATGCTTCTAAAATTGTAGTCGCGTTCTGAAACTTGGACATTCTTCAATACGCCAACTCAAATAACGACGATCAAAACATGTAATCCCTTAGTTCACTTTCAAAATGGCGTCACAAGAACTACAAATGAAATCATTGATAAAGACTATCATAAGAAAAGCGTATACTATGGTTAAAGAAGGAAGATTTTCCAAAAAGTAACAACATATCCATCTGTTAAACGAATGCAGACAGACAAATAGAGGAGAGTTTTGTACCTAAAGAGAAGTGTACCTAGGAACACATGGTGCTTTTTGATATAGTAATTAATTTTAGATCTCCTGAAACAAGCATTACACATCCCCATAAGCAGTTTCCGCTATTTTCTTTAGCT
This sequence comes from Schistocerca piceifrons, assembly GCF_021461385.2. Taxonomy (NCBI): domain Eukaryota; kingdom Metazoa; phylum Arthropoda; class Insecta; order Orthoptera; family Acrididae; genus Schistocerca; species Schistocerca piceifrons. The sequence continues at coordinate 567,133,014 of NC_060138.1, forward strand.
TTTATTGTTACTAGACGTGGGTTTGCGGTTTGTGGAGCACTTGTAAATATTTCACGTTCTACACAAGTAACTGCTGTATAACATAGTAACTGAAGCTATTTGGAATGTGTTGTTAATTCGTCACGTACAGAATTTTATAGTGAGTAAAACTGCTATAAATTTTTGGAACTACTTTCACAGGGTGTCCCAGGAGGAGCGGTTAGTATTTAGGGATATCACAAGAACGATCATTTGAAGCAAAAGACTTCATGTGGGAATATGCACTTTTCCGAATGATTTCCGAGACAGAACACGTCTAACGAGTACCGTTTATTTTCTGCTTTATGAAGAGATTGACACAAAGGAAGAATTCGTGACGACCTACGTCAAATCAACCAGAAGACTGAAGATTCAACAAACAACCAAAAAACATATAGCCATAACTGAGTTCGTTCATTGATGGTTGTATTGTGTGCAACGCATTAAAATGTAGAAGAAAATTTCAGCGCCGGCTATAGAGATAAAAAGTTTGAGTTTAAAGTATGATTGCAAACCGAAATAGAAGATAAACCTTTCTTACATTGTTGATCATTTGATGACATCCGACAGTCAAATCTTGGTGAAAGTGTGGTAATTCGCAAGAAGTTCATTGAGTTTATTCTGTTGTTTTGTATGTGGAAACTAGATGGTGTTTTTCTCCTCCACCATAATGCTCCGTCATTTGCCACAGCAAGCGCGTGCACTGTATTCCATACTAAACAAGCGGCATGTCAAGATGCAAGTGTCATTTTTTTTTAACTTCGGCATGCTTTAATGCGCCATAAATGACTTACAAAATCAAAAGACTGGTGAGAAATTAGAATTTGCAAGTGGTACAACCTAGTACTTACTTGATTATAATTTGGTGGTGCTGTATAATTTCAATTAAATCAGAATAGTTCTTCTCCGTGATTGTTGCTTGGGGGTTCGACAAAGAAACTCCGCCTTCATTCTGTCCGCTGTTAATGACGTCAGAAAAGTTGTGCTGTTGCTCTCCAGCGTTCTTAACCCTGAAAACGACTTCCTTCTCGTCGGGTGACGCGACCCTCCCCACCACTGAAATATTGTTGTTGAGAACCTGCAGCTCGGCGACAATCATTAGCGTGAGGTGGAAGAAGAGCGTGTCCACACCGAGCATAGCCCCCGCTGTTGCCACGGCGCACAGCACCTGGGCCAGGTAGATGAGTTCATAGGTCGGGGAGAGCTGCATGTCGATGGGTAACCAGATGGGGATCGGTGTTGGCCAGTCGATGTTCGTCGATCCAGCCGTAAACACGCGGAACGGCACCGTCACGAAGAGCCAGGCGATCGAGGATACCACGATCATGACCTGAAAGAAGAAGTTTCATTTGTGTTAGACGTTGTCATCCTAAAGATAAGAGCCTTCTTTCAACGACTATACTAAAGACACTGATACACGGATACCATAGTTTCGTTATAGTGATAAAAGTTACTCCTTGTTTGTGTCTGTTGCGTTACACTTCGACTATACTGCAATTCGCATAATAATATTTGATTAAGTAATTCATTTACAGCGCAGGTAGTTCAAGCAAAAATGTCAGATCGTGACACAATTATCTGGAATTCGCTAGCAACAAACGTGAAATATCATTTACTGTACTGCATAAGAAATAACACATTTCTTCAATACTTACGGCAACTGTACTCATATTTTATTTCCTTTCATTTATTTATTTATATAAGTTGATTTGATTAGGGCCATCAGACCGTCTCTTACATCGGAGCCCAGTCTCAAATATACAGTGACATCACAGTTAGCTAAGAAATAACAACATTAATATGACGAATAGTACAAAAATGATCTGACTGTCTATAGAGACAATGTGAATTCTTTGAACTGAATGATAAATAATAAAATTAATAATGGCAGTACTTCTACCACAATAATTCTACTACTACTACTGCTGCTGCTGCTGCTGCCGCTAATAATAGGGGAAGTTACGGTTAACTCGACCTATATTTGAAAATATATGAAGATAGGAACTGTTCTCGAAAGAACAGATACCATTGATGACAGTGCAGCTTCTCTACAATAAATGATAATTAATTGAAACCCTCAGATGCCGACAGGTGTTGTTGATACACCTCGATGGGGACAGCTGAAAATATGTGCCCCTCCGGGGACTCGAACCCGGGATCTCTTGCTTACATGGTAGACGCTCTATACATCTGAGCCACTGCAGCAACAGTGCGACTGCAAGGACTTATCCCTTGCACGCTTCCCGCGAGACCCACATTCCTTCCGCTGAAATTTTACTTGAAAACCGGGCCTTTATAAAATTTTTAATCTGGAGAACAACATATGCAAAGATTACAGGCGCTTTCACATTTGCAGTGTCTCACACAGATTTTACAAAACTGGAGAAGAACTTCGATCCTACTTTCGAGCCGTTTAATCCCACTGGATGGTTTCACTTGACCGTATGTCAGGATTAACTAGATCTCTCCGCTAAATTAATGAATTAAAGGACCCTAAAGATAAAAATTTACCGCAACAACATTAGTAATAATGCTAAGCAAGCCTTTATCAGTATATTAATGAAAACTATCTCGGAAATAATAAAACCAGTGCTCACTGAGTCTACGAGATCAACCTGGGACCTAATAATATTTTCATAGCGAGTCGCAGTGCCATGTATTGGGTTAGGTTGTTCCGCAATTATTTCATCTCAAGCAGCTTCAAATTTTGTAGCAGAAATATTTCTCTTAAAAAACTTTTACTTCACATCCATCATCGTACATTTTATTCACTTCAGCAACGTAACTGCCACCATTGTACTGTAACTATAAACATCTCCTTTCTTCTCTGTTTCAACATTTATGTCACCACCTTGGTACAGGTCAGCATCAGAGGAATCAATGTACAGGACATCAACAGAATTTGCAGTTTTGTTGATGCACTCTTCCAGTATTTGGCGTTTGACTGAAGGATTTACTGCCACGAGTTTCCATTCTTTCCCTACCTTGTTGTTTTCCTTGCACCAGTGTTAGGATATGACCACACTTGACAGTATATGTAATATCTGTTTGCTTATCTTCCTACTGATGCTCAAGATTCGCTACATTGTCATCTGCACGTTTGTCTGCATCTTCTCCCATTGAGTCATTTGCTGTCCGTTGCTGAATTAGCAGAAGTCTATCCATTGCACAAGATGACAAATAAATCTTGTTCGGTAAATATGTTCGGATTGAAAAGTTCTGTTCCACTGACGTTAAAGATTAGATTAGATTAGATTTACTTTCATTCCAATTGATCCGTAGTGAGGAGGTCCTCCAGGATGTGGAACATGTCAGAAAAACAACAATACATGACAAATATTTACAACTAAAACAAATAAGCTAATGTACCATTCCACAGGTCCCAAGTGGAATGATCGTCATTTTTTAATGAACACTAAGAGTCATTTTACAAATACTATTGCACTGAATTTAAAATAAAAAAGTTTTTTATTTATTTATAAGGTAAGAAACATGTAATACAACTACTGTAATACTTATTTACAATGAACACATTACTGCACTGAAATGGTGCAGAAGTTAGATTATACTTACACACTTACACACACACACACACACACACACACACACACACACACAAATTTTCAGTGAACACATTACTGCACTGAAATTGTGCAGAAGTTATGTTGTACTTATATACAAATCAGTTGGTTTTCCTAAGAAATTCATCAATGGAGTAGAAGGAGTTGGCCACCAATAAATCCTTTAGGCTTCTCTTAAACTGAATTTCATTGGTTGTTAAGCTTTTTATGGCTGCTGGCAAGTTATTGAAAATGTGTGTTCCTGAATAATGCACACCTTTTTGTACAAGACTAAGTGACTTTAAATCCTTGTGAAGATTATTCTTATTTCTAGTATTGATTCCATGAATTGAGCTGTTGGTTTGAAAAAGTGATGTTGGAGACCGTAAATACCGAAGGATATGCTACACCTATTAGTCCTATATGCTAACTCTGGGGACACTGACAGGTTTTCCTGTGAAATTATCCGTTATATTCATTCACCAGCAACTTTCTAGGCTTAACTGAACTAGTTTACTTAACCCCAAACTTTAATGGATCAGTTACAGCCACCTACAGTTTGTCAACAATCTTCAAAATGGCAGGAAAACAGCTCTATGTACAGATTGTATTTCTTGGAGTATCATACAGCAATGAACACTGAATTTAACTCAAACAAACAAAATTGCTTACTATTACTAATTAAAATTTCTGAGAATTTGTTAGATGCGAAGAAATAAACTCTTACCAGTGGATTTCACTTTCATATACACTGCGTATCTACGAATCCGGCCGACGTACAGCAGCCATATAAGTGCAGAAAACATCATTTCCGAGATTTCTACTTGAAATTTAGCCGTGGCCAGTGACGCAACAATACAGCAAGCACCTTCATCAGTTCCTTATAGTCAGATAATTTCCAGTACAATCAGGCAACCGGTCTCTGATTCCAACATCTTTGCCAATGCCGATATTACTTTGTCTCAGGACACCCAAACTACCAGTTTATTTCCGCTCAGTCTAACGATTTGGAAAATTCGCCTCAGTCTCCTAATAATGTCACGAACAGTACACAAATTTTTCCAGAAAACACAGCATGTAATGTAAACAGAATTAAAAAATCAGTTTCGCAACCAGAAATTCCTTTAACTGATACAGACATTAAACTCATGTTTCAACAACACAGCATATAATGCAGGCACAATTAAACAATCAGTTTCTCAACCAGAAATTCCTTGTACTAACACAGGTGTTGAAATCATGTTTCGAAATATTACACAGCAGAATATCCAACAAACCCTACAACTCAGACAGTAAAACGAACAAAACATTCAACTGCTCGAACAGGATGAACAGCAAATTGAAGAGAATGTAAAAGAATTCTAACATTTTTAGACAAAAAACGAGAACAACACGACGGACTACTCGAACACACTTTTACTACAGGCTTAACACGCTGTTCAATTGCAAATCGAAGAGAGAGCGAATGAACAGTCAGATTTAAAACAACAGTTTACGCAACGACAGACGGTAGTTGACGAAAAATTACAAAACATTACAGACGATCTCGAAATAGACACAGTTTTATTGATTACTATGATGGATAAGAAAGTTCAAAATGTTCTGGTCACTAAGGTCCACAAAAAGACGCAACTGCAGTACCGGAAGATCAAACACATTCTATCCGACATGCATAATGTCAGAGAGCACTTGCTCACGGCACAATCCGAAACTGAGGATCTTGCAAATAATATTGCACAAATTCAGCAGCGTACTGACAATTCCGACTCAACCGGCAAATTTTGCGGAATCGTGAGAATTTCAATCCGTCCAACGAGCTATCTAAAATCAATCAATTGTGAACGACAGACGTTAGCAGAAGACATGGTGCATAAATTCTGAGATTGCAAACATTAACACGAAGCTTTCTTCGTCTAATTTTACGCCCAACCAGCCTCCATATTTTAATGAACACGCCTCGTCGCAACATCAACAATCGGTCCCACTCAGAAGTGAGAGTAACTTTTCTTTTTACAAGGGCTTCTCTCATTCAGATTTTAATGACGAAAATTTTGTAATTTGCCGAGACATAACGAATTTGACTTCACGCATTCGCAAGTTCAAAGTTTTTCGAAATAGTGCATATGACTGAATCCATCAGTTTACTTATTCTTTATCACCTCAATGGCCGGTAACTAGCAAACTGGAATTAATATGGAGCCAAGTAGACGGCGAACCAGCCATGAGAATGCGGCCAATTGGGTGTCAGTGCTATTCGCTGGAAGAGCTTCAAAACGCTTTTCTAGACGCATATTTGTCAGACACAACACAACGGTGCGTGAAACATAAGCTTCTTAGTTTACCACATTTCCACGAGTCACAATATGCAATCATCAAACAATTTTTTGAATACATGGTACAGCAAAACCAATACTTAACGGATCCGTGCAGTCCATCCGTTCTTATACAATATTGTATCTTAAAACTGCCGAAATCTTTACGCATTCCTTTACTGGCTTGTCTTCAAAAAGATAACACCAATCCATTTCGCGATGTCTTACAGCTTCTCGAAATTGATGATTCGCACAATTCACAGCGAAACAATTTTTCTTCACGTAATAACCAAAACGGACATGACAGCCGTAATTGGAGACTACGAAATTCTTTTTACAATTCGGATCATCGCCGTGGTAACAATGGGCCGAATTACAATCATCAGAATCACCATGCCAACAACCAGTTTTCAGGTAATACAGGCCAAACCTGGAATCATCGAAACTATCAGCAAGAACAACCTCTCCCGTAATTGTTTTACAGCAGGATAATTTTGGCAACAGTTTTACGCACAGGAACAACAACTGGCGAAATAACACACAACGACCGTACCGTAATAATTATTACAATCAGCGAAATTTCGGCCAAGTCACCCGGAGACTTGTTTCCATTCACCACAACAATCTTACAACAATTCCGAAGCGCAAATACCAGTGCTCATAATTGAATTGCCAGCAAAAACTCGCAAAAACGAAAAAACAGTAGAAATCAATAATCACTAGCCGACCAATATCCGACCCATGTCCAACCTGTGATTATACAAGACTCCATGCTTTCTCAGTATATTACTGAAAATTTTATTTCCTTCCAAGACATTAGGGACTCCCTACTACAGGAAAAAGAAGAACCTCGAAAACATATTTTTCATCTAGTTGTTAGCATTCAGATAGGCAACAATAAGTTAAATGAAGTTCTTAATTCCTGCTCTCCTGTATCACTGATCAGCGATTCCGCTTTCAAGAAATGTAATTCTGATGACAGTTGTCTGTCATTAACTTTACATTAAACAAAGATTACAGGTACAGTTTCTGGCAAATGAGTGGATGTCCAACTACAAACTGCCTTGGAATTTCCTGTTCAGGGACATTCATTTTTCGCCAACTTCCGAATTGTTTCCCTTCTTACTACCGAAATAATCCTCCGCTTCGATTTCTTAAACTGAGATAAAGCAATCCTACACTTCAAAAAATCCTGCATTTCCCTTCAAAAAGATGACATTCCCAGCGCTTTGCATTTTGAACATAATGTGTCTATGGAAGAATATGATACCAGTCTATTAAATTTCTTAACGTCAAGCAAAAATACGAACTGGTTTACATTACACTTTACTTCAGCAGATACCTACCCTGTATTCTTCAGACGAACAGTCGCAATCTGACATCTTACAAAAGTTGGCACCAGTGAGGAAGCATCCAACCAAGACAAATTCCAATTAGAACAAACATTAACTAAACACCCATGTTTTTAACAATGTTCCTGGTATCATTCGTGGATTCCGATATGAATTTCAAGCTCAACGGCATATTTTTGTTGCCTGGCGTTAATTATTACTCTCTGCGATACAGACCAAGTACAAGAAAAAACTGAGTCTATGTCATGTGAAGGCAATATTGAACCAGCCGCCATTCCTTATACCAGCTCACTTCATGTTGTACATAAAAAAGACGGACCTCTTCGAGTTTTGCTTTACTCGCAACGGACTAACGACACCAATGCTCAACACCATATCTCCAGAAACAGATCGACCTCAGATGTTAGATGAATTACTGCAGAAATTTTGTGACATTACTGACTTTTCTATACTACACTTTAAATATGATTTTGAGTTGCATCCCAACTGCCGCAAACACACCGTCTTCCAGTTCTTCGGTATCTGTTACCAACTTTGCAAATTATGATTCACCTCAAAGATTTCTTCAGAAGCCTTCATTTGGGGTTAAATTCCAATCTACCATAAGACCTAAAGAACAGAATTACAAAATACGTTGACAACATTCTTATTGCAGAGAAAATTTCACAACAACGTAACAACCCTTTGGACTCCTTTTTGCAGACATTTGCAAACAATGGCGTTACCACCAACCTACAGAAATCTGAGTTCAGCAGAACAACTATCAAATTTTTATGCCACATTATTTCCATTTTGATACGCAGCCGGATCCAGACCATCTCCAAACCATTTGTGACATTACAGTACCAAAAAATAAACGCCATGTTACTAGTTTTCTTGGCCTAATTAATTTCTTTTCCCGTTTTATTCACTACAAAGCCTTGAACACTCCCAAATTATGGGAATTAACCGGCAAAAATACAAACTCGACTTGGGACGAGCACATATAAAAAGAATTCGACTCACTTAAACAAGCCTTGTTAGAAGCACCTCTGCTTTCCCACCCTGACCTTTCACGGGGCTTTTGCGTCCTCTCAGACACTTCAAAGGCAGCTACTGTAGTACATCTTTTCCAGGAAGTTGAAGAAAACGACATTAAAGTCATTAAAACATTGCATTTGGCAGCTGTGTTCTTTCACCAGAAGAACGTAATTATTCCATCACAGAACTGGAAGCACTAGCAGATGTTCAGGCTTTCCACAAATTTCGGTACTTTTTACTGGGAAGACACAACACAGCTTATACCGACCATTGCGCATTGAAGTTTACGATGTCTGCCAAATTATCGCGCTATCTGTTGGCCAGATGGATCTTATTTCTGCAAGACTTCACCTTCACAGTTATACACATTCCTGGTACAGACAACGCTTTCTCACGGTCACTGGCAGGCTCTCAAAACGAGTCATCTGCACATTTTTGTCAGTCTAACTTTAGTTTACCATCCAGCAGGTAGCTTTCGATAACTATGTTTTTTCAGCCTTACGCGACTTTGGCAGAGAACACGGTAAAGACGAGATTGAATGTTGACTTGTTTAGGTTACGCATTTTTTAGCAGAATGTCTTGTCATTTTACGTTTTTTCTCTCATATGCCAAACCTTATGAATGAACGATAACTTCACAACACAATAAGTCACTTTTAAAGAATGTTTCTTTTATACTACTACTTACACTCGCATGATACCACTTTACTGATACAGATTAACGTACGTTTTTAATAAGCTATTGAATTTAGCTTTCCCCATGCAGCAATATAATACAGAATTAACAGATAAGAGGATATATGAAAATGAATAATTTGCACCACCCTGTGTACCATAAAGAAGAAAGCATGAATATCCTACCAGAAATTATACTGTTCTATTACCTCATATAACATATACTAATAACAAAACTGTAAAACCTTTGTCTGCCTGTCTTTCTGTCAGCTTCAACACACTAATCTCTAGAATTACTAGACCAAGTTTCATGGTGTTCCCGCAGGTAATTTCAGCGTTGCTTGGGCGACGGCTTTGTTTCATTGTAGTCGGATCACGAAAAAAATATCGTGATTCAGAGTTTTTTTCTAAAACCGTCGTGTCTGTTTGTTTCAACGCATTGGTCTCCAAAACTACTAGACCAATTTTTATGGGTTTTCCACAACGTATAGGCTTCATTTCATCAAAATCTGATAGCATAGTAAAAGGATATCGTGATTTGAAGTTTTAAAACCGTCGTGTCTGTCTGTTTGTCTGAATAATTTTATCTCCAAAACTAGTAGACGGATTTTCATGGGCTTCCATAGGTAACTTGACCGTAGCTTGCACCAACATAGTGGTTTCATCCCCTCAACATCGGAAAGCGAAAAGAAAGGATATCATAATTAGGGTTTTACCTAACGTCGTCTGCTCAGTTTAGTACGACGGATGTTTACCCATCACGGTGTAGTACACCAGAAAACCGATAGATGGTGCTGTTTTTAGTCCTTCCCCTTTTTTTTTTCAATTCAGTCGGGGAAATGTTTTCAGAAATTTATGTCAGTGACAGAGCTAAGCGTCGCAGTCTTATCTTTACGAATACGAACTGACAGCTAATGTACTTGGCTAGGATATGCAGCTTTACTGATTTCGCTTTGTGTATTAACAGCTGAACGCCGTTATCAACTTTTATTTGTGAGTTTGGTGCCTACTCTTAACATTTCGATACCGTTTTGTTTAGGAATAAAAATGTCCAGAAAATGCTCGAATCTTTATGAATACACTTGGACTGCTATATGAGTGAGGACTAAGCGGTCTGAAGAATCCAATGAAGAGACGTGCTGCTACTAGAGAACGTGAGGCTTTACGTATGGTGTTTGGAAACTCCTCCAAAAATTGAGGTGTCGCCTAACTCCGCCAGAGGGCGTCAGTCGTTGTCTCGCTCCTCAGATTCCTTCACTCACATACGCTGAAAGTTATTTCTCTCCAAAGTGAGATCATAGAAGCGAAAATTTTGTCGGGAAGTGGCGCAGGGGAGTGAGGTTTTATAATCCAAATCCCGATATTCTTACAATTCACCATTTTACTTTAAACGTGTACAATTCTCGGCTAGTTTACGTTATGTCACGATCATAAACAAAGCACAAGGCCAGACGGTGTGCCGGCCGTGGTGCCCGAGCGGTACTAGGTGCTTCAGTCCGGAACCGCGCGACTGCTACGGTCGCAGGTTCGAATCCTGCCTCGAGCATAGCTGTGTGTGATGTCCTTAGATTAGTTAGGTTTAAGTAGTTCTAAGTCTAGGGGACTGATGACCTCAGAAGTTAAGTCCCATAATGCTCAGAGCCATTTCAACCAGACGCTGTACGTTGCGTGTGTGTACGTTAGGGCCACTTTGTTTCCGCTTGGATAGCTCTGGGTGGCCCTCTCCCATCTCACTGGAGCAACCAAGCTCTACGTTCATGTTCTCGATCTTACTACGTCAAACTTTGATTTCAAAGAAGCTTTACATGTCAAAAATAAATCTCGACAGCACTCAAGTTGGAGTTGCAATATTTACTTTGTTAAAAGCAGTGTCCGACGAAAGAGTCATATCGAGTGACAAAAGAACAATAGTACACCACAAAAAAGAAGGAGAAACATGGTGAACAGTGTGAAGAAGGTCACAACGCAAAGTTGCGCTCGTATGTTAGTAATAAAGTGGTAATGCGACCTCCAGACTAGATGAGAGGAAACGCAGATCAGCAAATCGTAAGTAATTTCTTTTTTACATAAAAAATAGCGACGTGAACTGTTTAATAATCTAAAAATAACAAAACTGTATCGTTATAGATCCCACTGATGATGCCTTAGAACAAGGAAAAGGCGAAACGGGTCTGGGATAAATAAATTAAGTGGCAGCAGGAAAAAGTGGTTTTATTTACAAAACAAGACAAATAGGTTGTTTTGAGAAACTGCGCACACGAAGTTTCAATAAAATCTCGTAAATAAGGTATTTCAAGTAAATGTAATGTAACCTTTAGTTAAGGTAAGAACTGCCTTCAATTATATCTACAGTAGCGACATATTTTTAAAATTGCGAATTCTACCTAAAACTTTATCCTTAAACCACAAATCTAAAAGTTCCAAATTGTTTGTTTCTGATGGTAAGGTTTGTATTAACAATATAACAACCTCAAAATTAATCTACATATCATCGCAGTACAAAATTAATTTTGGAAAGTTCCATAATTTAGCACGTACACACTGCTAAGGATGGCCCTTAACATTTCTACCACCGCTCTGCAACGTAAATTCATACAAACTATGGTAAAGAACCCAATTTGACACTCTTTACTTGCTTAAGTAAATATTTACATTTAGCTGATCAGCAAGAACTTTTGAAGCGCATTTGCGTTCGGGAATTTATTCAGGACTTGAACTGAGTTGTAGTTAAACACATCAAACTTAGATTTGTAAAAATCACCCTGAAAAGCATTTTCCTGGCACGAACACCGCAAGCCTTACTACTACTACCACTGCCAGCTATGTTTCCTCACATTCACCGCTTGTTAAGTACACACATCCTGACAAATGTGCCATTCGCTAGAATGCGAAATCAGAGCTGCCATTTCTCAGCTTATCGTAGAAACATGAACTAATATTAATAAAGCCCATCATGTATCACGTTTTTCATAGAATTACTCTGCTTCTCATCGACTGTAACTTACTGTTATTGGCAGCCAAAGTTTTCGTATGTGGTCATTCTTTCATGCATTCCGCTCAGTATTTGCAACCAAGTATTATGAAGCAGAATACAACTGTAATCGATAATTTAAATAATTTGTAGTGTGAGAATGCAAATTATAAGCGAGAAAGTTCTGTAAACAGTGTAATACACGAAAAATAGAACATCTCCGACAATGTCCAAACTCTTCGGGTAGTGCTATTGTCGTAATACTGTATCTTCGTATCAGATTTTGGTTTCACAGAAGCAATCATTGTAAGTGATGGCTTGTGTGTGCATTTCTGTGCAGTACCTTAAAGTCACAAAAAGGCGACTGCATGGAAAGAGTGGCAAACCAACACAAACATCACATAAAATATTATTGTACCTATTTGCGCTCGGTGAAGAAAACAAATTCTCGAAATGCGTCGTGATGTACATAAAAACATTTAAATAGAAACAACCTACTACGCACCCATTTTATTATAAAACCTGTTTAAAAATGGCTCTGAGCACTATGGGACTTAACTTCTGAGGTCATCAGTCCCCTAGAACTTAGAACTACTTAAACCTATCTAACCTAAAGACATCACACACATGCATTCCCAAGGCAGGATGCGAACCTGCCACCGTAGCGATCGCGTGAATCCAGACTGTAGCACCTAGAACCGCTCAGCCACTCCAGCCGGCAAAACCTGTTCAAAAAATAACTGAACAATCATCATCTTATGCAACCGCTTATCCATCTTGCAACATAAAAGTAATGATATATCTATAATACACAAGTAACGTACGTTTTTTACTTTATGTCGTAAATATTATAATACATTAGGTAAAAACCATGGTTTTTTTACGGGTTTATCGCTGTAATTTATGCATTGTATTATGATATATTGCAGTGTTATGATCTGTTATAGCTCATACATTTACGTTTGAGCTCGTAGATACCTGGATAATGAATATATTTGTACTTCTTGGATCATATCTGATAGTTCTTTCTAAAGACCAGATGTCAAAAGGCAAATGCACCTGGGAGCTCTAGGAAGCAAGCCTTCTAAATCCGATCTTGTATTCGTATTTGACATTTATCATAGTGTACAATGCACTTTTACTGTGAAGCGCCAAAGACACTGGTACAGGCATGTGTATTCAAATATAGAGATATGTAAACAGGCAGAATACGGCGCTAAGCTTGGCAACGCCCAAGTAACACAACAAGTGTCTGGCACAGTTGTTAGATCGGTTACTGCAGCTACAGTGGCAGGTTATCAAGATTAAGTGAGTTTGGACGTGGTGTTGTCGTCGGCGCACGAACATGGAACACAGCATCTCCGAGGTAGCGATGAAGTGGGAATTTTCCCGTACGACTATTTCACGAGTGTAACGTGAATATCAGGAACCCGGTAAAACATCAAGTCTTCGACATCGCTGCGGCCGGAAAAAGATCCTGCAAGAGTAGTAGCTAAGACAAATGAAGAGAATCGTTCAACGCGACAGAAATGCAACCCCTCTGCAAGTTATTGCAGATTTCAACGCTGAGCCATCAAGCAGTGTCAGCGTGCGAACCATTGAACGGAACATTATCGATATGGGCTTTCGGAGCCGAAGGCCCACTCGTGTATCCTTGATGGCTGCATGCGACAAAGCTTTACTCCTCGCCTGTGCCCGTCAACACCGACACTGGACTGTTGATGACTGGAAACATGTTACCTGGTCTAACGAGTCTCGTTTCAAATATTATCTAGCGGATGGACGTGGATGAATCCATGGACATTGCATGCAAGCAGGAGACTGTTCAAGCTTTTGGAGGTTCTGTGATGGTGTGGAGCTTGTGCAGTTGGAGTGATACGGGACCCCTGATACGTCTAGATACGACTCTGACAGGTGACACGTACATTAGTATCCAGTCTAATCACCTGCATCCATTCATGTCCATTATACATTCCGACGGACTTGGGGAATTCCAGTAGGACAGTGGGACACCCCACATGTCCATAATTGCTACAGATTGGCTCCAGGAACTCTCTTCTGTGTTTAAACACTTCCACTGGCCACCAAATTCCCCAGATATGAACGTTATTGAGCAGTTCTTGGATGGCTTGCAGCGTGCTGTTCGGAAGAGATCTCCACCCCCTCGTACTCTTACGGACTTATGGACAGCCCTGCGGGACTCATGGTGTCAGTTCCTCTAGCACTACTTCAGACATTAGTCGAGTCCATGACCCGTCGTGTCGCAGCACTTCCGCATGCTCGCGGGGGCTCTACACGATATTAGGGAGATGTACCAGTTTGTTTCGCTCTTCAGTGTATGTCACACCTAATGTGTTATGAAAAGTCAGGTATGCAGTATTGTCTGATAATATACGATAACCCTAACACGAAACGTGCGTGATAACAGTGACCATATTCAGAAACAACGTCTTTTGTGAAATGTATTTGAATATTTGCAACACAAAGTAATTACGTCTGTTGTATAGTATAACGATTGTAGACTCGTTTTTGAAAAGGTTTTTGTAAGAAAACAGATGCCTAGTTACTGTTTTAGACACAATCTTGTTAGAGTCTATGAAATACTGTTCTTTCATCATAATTTAGTTATTTGTTTTATTCAGTGATCATATGATGTATTATAGATGCCTAATTTCTGCTTTGATATGACAAACATTACACTTCATTTAAACTGTAATACAGACAACGAAACAGGACTGCATTGAACGTATGGATTCCAGTGCCACTCGTCACACACATTGATAGTTCGACATAACATCGCCTTATGTATAAATAGTCGGTTCATTGAGGCCCAGTTCAAAACAGTCACTGTCCATTACATCGCCTGTAATTAACAGCGAGAGAGGAACGTTGCATATCTCGAACAAGTCATTGACTTTAATCTGCGTGCTGGCAGACTACACACTTCCATATACACTAAGCTCTAGAGTTATTTTGTCTAAAATATATTGTTCCAGGATTAAATCAAAGTAGCTCCCAACCTCCGACCCTGAAAAAGTTCTTCGGGGGTTTTCCTTCGGTTGTAAGGCAAATGTCGGAAATTGAAACCCTCTCCCAGAATACACTGGCGTAAAAAAATCCCAAGGTAAGAAGCAGTGGTGCGACGTAAACGAAATTTTGTACGCATGTTTTTACATCTTAATGATGATGTCTATTAAGACTTCACGCTAGTCACATGAGGATGCAAATCAAATTTGCTTTAAATAGACGCATTTGATACACACTACATCATCAAGAAGGTTGATAAGTATCGGAATGATGCTTCATTGTTTAACGTTTTACATTTCACTGTGTTTTGAAAGACTGACAAACACGTGGCTTGAGTAGTTACTCATATTTAGGGAGAAACCCCTTACAAGAACTCTAGAAGGGAATAAATGGCAAACTAAAAGTAGTTTGGCAGAAAGTGGCAAGATATTTACCAGGCTGCTCGCATTGAGTTGTTATCTTAAGCATTTGTAGGATTAGTTATTTTTAAAAAGAAATTGTGACGTAAGCTTTAAACAAGACTAGCAGACGTAACTAAAATAGCTGCACGCACTCATTTCAACAATGATATCCCAATTTTACATGGTCTAGTAGAGAAGAATCGAGGGCGAAATTCCTATCTCCTAACCTCTCACTAGACCAGGAAACGAGCTCTGCGTTTGACTACCGAGCGTGAAAAATCTGCTTAGCCGTCAAACACTTCCAGAAATAGCACGAATTTTGTGAACTATGAAGTACTGCAAATACTGGCTTCAGTGGAGTAAACCAAATCAGCTGGTGGAAGTATCGGTGGAAATAATGTTTACATCTCAGAGAAATTCTAAATATTTTGGCAGGAACTTTATATATACAGGTTGGTCCATTGATCGTGACCGGGCCAAGTATCTCACGAAATAAGCGTCAACCGGCCGCAGTGGCCGAGCGGTTCTAGGTGCTACAGTCTGGAACCGCGCGACCGCTACGGTCGCAGTTTCGAATCCTGCCTCGGGCATGGATGTGTGTGATGTCCTTAGGATAGTTGGGTTTGGGTAGTTCTAAGTTCTAGGGGACTGATGACCTCATAAGTTAAGCACCATAGTGCTCAGAGTCATTTAAACCAAATAAGCGTCAAACGAAAAAACTACAAAGAACGAAACTTGTATAGCTCGAAGGGGGAAACCAGATGGCGCTATGTTTGGTCCGCTAGATGGCGGCGCCATGGGTCAAAGGTATATCAACTGCGTTTTTTTAAACAGGAACGCCCATTTTTTATTACATATTCGTGTAGTACGTAAAGAAATATGAATGTTTTAGTTGGACCGCTATTTTCGCTTTGTGATAGATGGCGCTGTAATAGTCACAAACATATGGCTCACAAATTTAGACAAACAGTTGGTAACAGGTAGGTTTTTTAAATTAAAATACAGAACGTAGGTACGTTTGAACATTTTGTTTTGGTTGTTTCAACGTGATACATGTACCTTTGTGAAATTATCATTTCTGAGAACGCATGTTGTTACAGCGTCATTACCTGTAAATACCACATTAATGCAATAAATGCTCAAAATGATGTCCGTCATCCTCAACGCATTTAGCAATACGTGTAACGACATTCCTCTCAACAGCGAGTAGTTCGCCTTCCGTAATGTTCGCACATGCATTGACAGTGCGCTGACGCATGTTGTCAGGCGTTGTCGGTGGATCACAATAGCAAATATCCTTCAACTTTTCCCACAGAAAGAAATCCGGGTACGTCAGATCAGGTGAAAGTGCGGGCCATGGTATGGTGCTTCGACGACCAATCCACCTGTCATGAAATACGCTATTCAATACCGCTTCAACCGTACGCGAGCTGTTTGCGGGACGTCCATCATGTTGTAAGTACATCGCCATTCTGTCATGCAGTGAAACATCTTGTAGTAACATCGGTAGAACGTTACGTGGGAAATCAGCATGCATTGCACTATTTAGATTGCCATCAATAAAATGGGGGCCAATTATCCTTCCTCCCATAATGCCGCACCATACATTAACCCTCGAAGGTCGCTTATGTTCCACGTGTCGCAGCCATCGTGGATTTTCCGTTGCTCAATAGTGCATATTATGTCGGTTTACGTTACCGCTGTCGGTAAATGACGTTTCGTCGCTAAACAGAACGCGTGCAAAAAATCTGTCATCGTCCCGTAATGTCCTTGTGCCCAGTGGCAGAACTGTACACGACGTTCAAAGTCGTCGCCATGCAATTCCTGGTGCATAGAAATATGGTACGGGTGCAATCGATGATGATGTAGCATTCTAAACACCGACGATTTTGAGATTCCCTATTCTCGCGCAATTTGTCTGCTACTGATGTGCGGATTAGCAGCGCCAGCAGCTGAAAAACCTACTTGGGCATCATCATTTGTTGCAGGTCGTGGTTGACTTTCACATGTGGCTGAACACTTCCTGTTTCCTTAAATAACTTAACTATCCGGCGAACGTTCCGGACACTTGGATGATGTCGTTCAGGATACCGAGCAGCATACATAGCATACGCCCGTTGGGCATTTTGATCACAACAGCCATACATCAACACGATATCAATCTTTTCCGCAATTGGTAAACGGTGCGTTTTATCACGGGTAATGCATGACGAAGCAAATACTGTCCGCACTGGCGGAATGTTACGCGATACCACGTACTTATACGTTTGTGACTATTACAGTTCTTAAAAACTGAACTCCATGCGAACAGGGCTCGCAGGTATAACCGTACCGACCGACTGCTGTGTCGTCCTCAGCCGACTCGCATTCGGGAGAACGACGGTTCAATCCCGCGTCCGGCCATCCTGATTTAGGTTTTCCGTGATTTCCCTAAATCACTCCAGGCAAACGCCGGGATGGTTCCTCTGAAAGGGCACGGCCGACTTCCTTCCCCATCCTTCCCTAATCCGATGAGACCGATGACCACGCTGTCTGGTCTCCTTCCCCAAAACAACCAACCAACCTCAGCCGACAAGCCTCACTGGGTGCTGATATGTAGGGGCGTGTGGTCAGCACATCGCTCTCCCGGGCGCTGTCAGTTTTCGTTACCTGAGTCGCTACTTCTCATTCAAGTTGCTGCTCAGTCGGCCTCGCAAGGACTAAGTACATCCCGCTTACCAACAGCGCGCAGCAGGCCCGAAGGATCACCAACCCAAGTGCTAGCCAAGTTAACGTCGGTTATCTGACGGGAAATGGTGTTACCATTGTCGCTAGGCCGCTGGCTTTATGCCTGTCATTCTCTGCCTATAAAATGGACTGCTCAGGTAATGGTCACCGTGGAGTAAGATTCTTTCAAATTCCCGGCAAGCTAGTAGCGGGGCAGAGCCCTCCCCAATAAGGAATATTTTGGAGTACTGTTCCGCTTAAAGCATTTTCCTTACAACCAACGGAAACTTCCCGAACACCTTGGTCAGATCCAGGGGTGGGAACTACTTGTAACTTAATTCTGGGATAATATGTACCCAGACGAGAAATGTGAAAGGGCAGTTGATGTAAGGTGTGTTTGTTTCAAATCGAGCGCAGCTAAGATGATGATTTCTTTCTCATGTTTAGTGTAACCATGCCGCTGCCAGTCGCAGGCAGTTTGATGACAGAACGTTCACTAGACAGCACTAATGTTCCATCCTCACCTGCAAGTATCGGTACAGCCTGACAGATGTCCGTCCGTAACTGCTGCGAATTTCTTCGTTGTGCTGTACATCGATGACGTTTTTCTTTTTGGCTTTTGCCAGTAGTGTCACTAGCTCGTGAAGGGTGTTTCGCTGAAGAAGTAGACAGCATGCCTGTAGCAGAAAGAGGTATTAAATGTATTTTGAATGATATTTTGCACATACAATTGATATGCCCCATTCCGCCGGTTAGTATGTGCGATCAGTCGCCTTTCCGACCTCATGGCCACAAACACACACACAAACACACTTTGATGATTGGCTATTAAAAAGGAGTGAAACAGCTGACGAATACCGTCATTTGTACAACAATCAACATAATACAATAGTAATAGAAGACGAAGAAAAATTCATAAAGCAAATAAATCGCACGAATCTTTTTGGACCAACCCTTGCTTCTCCTTCACTCTCAGCAGATTATCGAAATTGTCACTTTTGTTCCTGAGATCTTTAGACCGAAGACTGGTTTGTTCCTGCTTGTCTATGGGATGGGGCAGAGCAACTTGCTTATTTAGAAACGCCATTTTAGAAAAGGAATGCAGATACGTATTTATTCTTTGACCAGTTTCGGCATATAAATTTTATGTTTACACAGTTTTAAGGATGATATCATACAGATGGCGTCCATTATTCTTAATACACTGCGTTAATCGAATATGAGTTTCGTTCAACTCTTTCCAGCATTTCAACAAGTGTGGTGGCGACAGCTTGACGAATGTTGTTCACGTGAGCCGTGGTCCTAGGACGATCGTTGTAAATAACTGATTTTAGATGGATCGATAAAAAAATAGTCGCAGGAGGCTAAATCAGGCTACCGTGATGGCCAGTGTGGACGGCCGCTCAAGGAGAGGAGGCGTCCTTGGAAATGTAGTCGAAAAACAGTCACCGATACACGCGCTATGTGTGCCATTGCACCGTCCTGTTGGAAACATACATAATCCACATCATCATGTGGACGTAATGCTTAGAAGTTACCGAAATTGCCCGTTCGTTTTCTTAAAAAACGGTTGATCAGTTATTCCAACTAGCGATTGTGCACACCAAACAGGTACTCACTGCGAATATTTGGGACCTTGATGAAATTATCTGGAATTATCTGGGCTCCGATAGCGCATGTTATGCTTACTTACAGATTCCTAAAGATAGAAGCGAAACTCATCACTGAAGAAAACAAGAGTGTGGTTTGGTACGCCAAGAGGCGCCTCACAAGCATTTTCTCGAGCAACAAAATGGTGTGGATAAAGTTCTCGTCATACAACGTCATTGTGCGGATGAAATTTTAAGTTCTTCCTGAAAGATTCTCCTCAGAGAGCTTGCAGACAGCCCAACAGCAACTGCACGCCAGCAGTCAAGAGTGCTGAGAGGGTCGCAAAACAGCCTAATCATGTCAATGTTACTTACGAACCTTACTGTTCGTGGATGCTCAATTTTTTTTTTTTTCGTCACATCGCCAGTTTCTCTAATGTTGTTTACCCGTGAAACTATCGAGTGCCACCCACAAACACGACCTTGTGACGCAATATTGCAATGAGTACGGCATGCAGTTTGCGTGGCGCTGACTGAGCGACCATTATAAACATATGGCTCGACCGTTAACGGAATCTCTACATTCGTCCAATCCTACTATAAAACGGCGACTATAAAACACAGAGTATTTACTTAGGAAATTAAAGCGATAAAGAAGAGCAGTGTATGAAATTTACCAAGGAAGGAACTTTAATGGAGAATTTTGTTTCTATCATAAACTACAATATCATCAGACAAATTTTTTGAATATATGTGGATGTGCCAACCCTCTCTCTTAGGAGCAACCATTGCTTCAGGGCGCGAAATTCAAAAAAGCATGTTGCTCTGCCCTACCATGTTTGTGTCGCAAGTCTCTTAATCATCACATAATTTCTGCAGCCTATATACAGGATTATTATAAATGATTGAAGCGATTTCACAGCTCTACAATAACTTTATTATTTGAGATATTTTCACAATGCTTTGCACACACATACAAAAACTCAAAAAAGTTTTTTTAGGCATTCACAAATGTTCGATATGTGCCCCTTCAGTGATTCGGCAGACATCAAGCCGATAATCAAGTTCCTCCCACACTCGGCGCAGCATGTCCCCATCAATGAGTTCGAAAGCATCGTTGATGCGAGCTCGCAGTTCTGGTACGTTTCTTGGTAGAGGAGGTTTAAACACTGAATCTTTCACATAACCCCACAGAAAGAAATCGCATGGGGTTAAGTCGGGAGAGCGTGGTGGCCATGACATGAATTGCTGATCATGATCTCCACCACGACCGATCCATCGGTTTTCCAATCTCCTGTTTAAGAAATGCCGAACATTATGATGGAAGTGCGATGGAGCACCATCCTGTTGAAAGATGAAATCGGCGCTGTCGGTCTCCAGTTGTGGCATGAGCCAATTTTCCAGCATGTCCAGATACACGTGTCCTGTAACGTTTTTTTCGCAGAAGAAAAAGGGGCCGTAAACTTTAAACCGGGAGATTGCACAAAACACGTTAACTTTTGGTGAATTGCGAATTTGCTGCACGAATGCGTGAGGATTCTCTACCGCCCAGATTCGCACATTGTGTTTGTTCACTTCACCATTAAGAAAAAATGTTGCTTCATCACTGAAAACAAGTTTCGCACTGTACGCATCCTCTTCCATGAGCTGTTGCAACCGCGCCGAAAATTCAAAGTGTTTGACTTTGTCATCGGGTGTCAGGGCTTGTAGCAATTGTAAACGGTAAGGCTTCTGCTTTAGCCTTTTCCGTAAGATTTTCCAAACCGTCGGCTGTGGTACGTTTAGCTCCCTGCTTGCTTTATTCGTCGACTTCCGCGGGCTACGCGTGAAACTTTCCCGCACGCGTTCTACCGTTTCTTCGCTCACTGCAGGCTGACCCGTTGATTTCCCCTTACAGAGGCATCCAGAAGCTTTAAACTGCGCATACCATCGCCGAATAGAGTTAGCAGTTGGTGGATCTTTGTTGAACTTCGTCCTGAAGTGTCGTTGCACTGTTATGACTGACTGATGTGAGTGCATTTCAAGCACGACATACGCTTTCTCGGCTCCTGTCGCCACTTTGGCTCACTGCGCTCTCGAGTGCAGAAACCTGAAGTGCGGCTTCAGCCGAACAAAACTTTATGAGTTTTTCTACGTATCTGTAGTGTGTCGTGACCATATGTCAATGAATGGAGCTACAGTGAATTTATGAAATCGCTTCAATCATTTGTAATAGCCCTGTACATTTGAATCTGCACACTGTAGTCAAGCTTTGGTCTCTCTCTATAACACACTCCAAGATAAGTAACGGTGCGTCATGAATGAATTACCCATACCGAATGGAAACCCGTAGATGTGACGCACATGAACAGACAAATAAATGATAACAGTTTCAGAAAAGTCGTATGATCTATTCAAGAGAAGAAATTTCGCAAATTGAGCGAGTCAATAACGTGTTGGTATACCTCAGCCCTAATGCAAGCAGTTATTCGAATTAGCATTGATTGGTAGAGATGTTGAATGTCTTTCTGAGGAATATCGTGCCAAATTCTGCCTCAGTCGTGGGTTACATAGTCAATTGGGGAGAGATCCGGCGATTTTTCTGGCCAAGGCGGGGTTTGGAAAGCACGAAAACAAACAGTAGAAACTCTCGCTGTATGAGGACAAGCATTATGTTGCTGAAATGTAAGCCCAGGATGGATTTCCGTGAAGGGCAACAAAACGGGTCTTAGAATATCATTGACGTACCGTTGTGGTGTAAGGGTGCCGCGTGTGATAATCCAAGGGGTTCTGTTATGAAAATAAATGACACTCCAGACCATCACTCGTGATTGTCGAGCCTTATGGCTGTCTGAGGCGTCTTTAGACTTGACTTCCCCGCTCATCAAGGCTCACTTCGAACCGGGACTCATCACTGGAGACAACTGTAATCCAGGCAATGAGATTCCAGGTCAAAGGCATGTCTGAAGACACCTCGAACAGTGGTGGGATACCTATCTGAGTGTTGCCCGCCAAACGGCCTGACAACCTGGAGTGATGGTCTAGGGTGTTCCTATATTCCGAAACGGATCTTCCTTTCTACCACTCTTTCCATTCTACTGTACATAATTCGTGTCAGTATTTTGCTTCGTAATCACCTTCTTGGTATCGTGCGTTGTGTTTTTTTTATGCGTCGGCGGGTGAGGCCACGCCACCAAATACCGTCTTAAACTTCCCTACCTCGTCGATGCTGTGTCATGTAAAGTGCTGAACAAAATTAATGGAAACACAACTAGAAATGCCTGAACATAAATGCAGGTACTAGTCAGTACAGAAGATGGCGCTGTGGTATGTAGAAAGGCGTTTTTCGTTGCGACGGAATCATCTCACGAAATTCCAATCACCAACTTTCTTCTCCGAATGCGAAGATATTTTGTTGACACCGACCTACATAGGGAGGAACGATCACCAAGATGAAATAAGGGAAATTAGAGCTCGTACGGAAAGATATGGGTGTTCGTTCTTTCCGTGCGCTTTACGAGATTGGAATAATAGAGAATTGTGAAGATGGATCGATGAACCATCTGCGAGGCACTTACATGTGATTTGCATAGTATCCATGTAGATGTAGTGTCTGACCACTAACGGCATCCGTGAAATGTCTTGAATACTTTGCTTGTGTCGGTAGTGGTGACAACAGTGTTCTGTGCAGTCATCAGTGCATTTTTACGGGGCTGCATTAATTTGAATGCTGGCAAATTGTTAAGGCTCGTATGGTGGCTGCTTCTGTAACCAAGCTACCCGAAGTGTTTACGTTTTAAAGAGGTACCGTACCAAAGATTTATACCGTATATGTGGAAAGCGGAATAACATGATCCCTTAAGTCGCAAATCGGACGGAAGTGTGTGCTGAACGATCGTAACGAACAGTCATCGGATTGTGACGAAAAATAAAAGGCCGACAGGTGCAAAAGTTACTGCAGAACTAAATGTCACCCTCTCGAACTCTCTCAGCAGCAAAACAACACGATGTTCAGTGATGCGAATGTCCGCAATAGGAAAAAGTCATGCCGAAACCCTAAAACAATAGAAGAAAATCAAATGTCTGGTTTCACACTGTTTACAACTTCAGGACGAGTTTACGTCCAAAGCGTGGAACAGGGCGAGATTTCGATGATTTTGGCAGTCAGTCCTCCATGGGGAATTGGGCAGCCATGTAGTGGTGTTCATTTGGGCCCTCGGTTACGGTGTAAGATCGTATTATTGCAAGCATTTTGTAACAATTTTGACTAATTAGGTCCATCCTGTGGTACGATGTTTGTTCCCCAATGGTGATTCAATGTTCGAAAACCCGGGCCCCTGCTCACACAACAGGCATCGTTCATGATTAGTTTTGTGATCACGAAGATGAATTGTTGCGTCTCTCCTCTGCTGCTCAATTACCAGCTATCAATATTTTTGAGATTTTGTGATCTACATTGGAGAGAAAGGTGCATGATCCCTATCCACCTCAATTAGTTTTGCTTCAATCTGTAGCTATTTTGCATAAATAATGATTTAAGACTCTCTTTAAAACGATACAGGAGCTGTATTTATCGATTCATAGATGACTAGAAGCTATTTTGAATGCTAACGGTTTTCCTACTCCGTATTAGGCATGGTATCATGTTTGTGTGTTAGTACATTTTTGTCCATCCCCTTTATGTCCTCTTGCTTGACGTCAGATTTCACCACATCTTTCTACCGGACACTTGGTATTCCTGTTGGTCTTTTGTCTTCGAGATTCAAATCATACGTTAATCCTGGCAACCTGTTAGCATCCAAGTACCACATACACTCCTGGAAATTGAAATAAGAACACGGTGAATTCATTTTCCCAGGAAGGGGAAACTTTATTGACACATTCCTGGGGTCAGATACATCACATGATCACACTGACAGAACCACAGGCACATAGACACAGGCAACAGAGCATGCACAATGTCGGCACTAGTACAGTGTATATCCACTTTTCGCAGCAATGCAGGCTGCTATTCTCCCATGGAGACGATCGTAGAGATGCTGGATGTAGTCCTGTGGAACGGCTTGCCATGCCATTTCCACCTGGCGCCTCAGTTGGACCAGCGTTCGTGCTGGACGTGCAGACCGCGTGAGACGACGCTTCATCCAGTCCCAAACATGCTCAATGGGGGACAGATCCGGAGATCTTGCTGGCCAGGGTAGTTGACTTACACCTTCTAGAGCACGTTGGGTGGCACGGGATACATGCGGACGTGCATTGTCCTGTTGGAACAGCAAGTTCCCTTGCCGGTCTAGCAATGGTAGAACGATGGGTTCGATGACGGTTTGGATGTACCGTGCACTATTCAGTGTCCCCTCGACGATCACCAGTGGTGTACGGCCAGTGTAGGAGATCGCTCCCCACACCATGATGCCGGGTGTTGGCCCTGTGTGCCTCGGTCGTATGCAGTCCTGATTGTGGCGCTCACCTGCACGGCGCCAAACACGCATACGACCATCATTGGCACCAAGGCAGAAGCGACTCTCATCGCTGAAGACGACACGTCTCCATTCGTCCCTCCATTCACGCCTGTCGCGACACCACTGGAGGCGGGCTGCACGATGTTGGGGCGTGAGCGGAAGACGGCCCAAAGGTGTGCGGGACCGTAGCCCAGCTTCATGGAGACGGTTGCGAATACCCCAGGAGCAACAGTGTCCCTAATTTGCTGGGAAGTGGCGGTGCGGTCCCCTACGGCACTGCGTAGGATCCTACGGTCTTGGCGTGCATCCGTGCGTCGCTGCGGTCCGGTCCCAGGTCGACGGGCACGTGCACCTTCCGCCGACCACTGGCGACAACATCGATGTACTGTGGAGACCTCACGCCCCACGTGTTGAGCAATTCGGCGGTACGTCCACCCGGCCTCCCGCATGCCCACTATACGCCCTCGCTCAAAGTCCGTCAACTGCACATACGGTTCACGTCCACGCTGTCGCGGCATGCTACCAGTGTTAAAGACTGCGATGGAGCTCCGTATGCCACGGCAAACTGGCTGACACTGACGGCGGCGGTGCACAAATGCTGCGCAGCTAGCGCCATTCGACGGCCAACACCGCGGTTCCTGGTGTGTCCGCTGTGCCGTGCGTGTGATCATTGCTTGTACAGCCCTCTCGCAGTGTCCGGAGCAAGTATGGTGGGTCTGACACACCGGTGTCAATGTGTTCTTTTTTCCATTTCCAGGAGTGTATTTCCATTACATCTAAGTCACTGCGAGGTTACTATCTTTTATAAACTTCAGCCTCTTTTCAGATTTCCTGATAACAGATTCTATAATTCAGTGTCATTCTGAACATGCTACGAACAAAGCTCATCTCATCTGCCTAGATTCTACCCATGTCTTTATTTCTCATGGTCCATGTTTCACAAACTTACGTGAAAGCATAATAGGTTTCTTTAACTATTTGACAGAAGTTACGGCCAGCTTCAGTTACGTGAGTGATTTCTTCGCCTACACAACGAGTATCAGAGACAACACTGCCAAGGTATTTGAAATTATGAGTAATCTGTAACTGCATATCTACCATTTCAATGTACACTGCTGGCCATTAAAATTGCTATACCACGAAGATGACGTGCTACAGACGCGAAATTTAACCGAGAGGAAGACGATGCTGTGTTATGCAAATGATTAGCTTTTCAGAGCATTCACACAAGTTTGGCGCCGGTGGTGACACCTACAACGTGCTGACAAGAGGAAAGTTTCCAACCGATTTCTCGTACACAAACAGCAGTTGACCGGCGTTGCCTGGTGAAACGTTGTTGTGATGCCTCGTGTAAGGAGGAGAAATGCGTGCCATCACGTTTCCGACTTTGATAAAGGTCGGATTGTAGCCTATCGCTATTGCGGTTTATCGTATCGCGACATTGCTGCTCGCGTTTGTCGAGATCCAATGACTGTTAACAGAATATGGAATCTGTGGCTTCAGGAGGGTCATACGGAACGCCGTGCTCGATCCCAACGGCCTCGTATCACTAGCAGTCGAGATGACAGGCATCTTATCCGCATGGCTGTAACGGATCGTGCAGCCACGTCTCGATGCCTGACCCGCTAGATGGGGACGTTTGCAAGACAACAACCATCTGCACGAACAGTTCGACGACGTTTGCAGTAGCTTGAACTATCAGCTCGGAGACCATGGCTGCGATTATCCTTGATGCTGCATCACAGACAGGAGCGTCTGCGATGGTGTACTCGACGACGAACCTGAGTGCACGAATGGCAAAAAGTCATTTTTGAATGAATCCAGGTTCTATTTACAGCATCATGTTGGTCGCATCCGTTTTTTGCGACATCGCTGTGAACGCACATTGGAAGCGTGTATTCGTCATCACCATACCGGCGTATCACCCGGCGTGATGGTATGGGGTGCCATTGGTTACACGTCTCGGTCACCTCTTGTTCGCATTGCCGGCACTCTGAACAATGGACATTACATTTCAAATGTGTTACGACCCGTGGCTCTACCCTTAATTCGATCCCTGTGAAACCCTATATTTCATCAGGATAATGCACGACAGCTTGTTGCAGGTCCTGTACGGGCCTTTCTGGATACAGAAAATGTTTGACTGCTGCCCTGGCCAGTACATTCTCCAGATCTCTCACCAACTGAAACCGTCTGGTCAATGGTGGCCAAACAACTGGCTCGTCACAATACGCCAGTCACTACCCTACGTGAACTGTGGTATCGTGTCTGAAGCTGCTTGGGCAGCTGTACCTGTACACGCCATCCAAGCTCTGTTTAACTCAATGCCCAGGCGTATCAAGTCCGTTATTATGGCCAGAGGTGGTTGTTCTGGGTACTGATTTCTCAGGAACTACGCACCCAAATTGCGTGCAAATGTAATCACATGTCAATTCTAGTATACTATATTTGTCCAATGAATACCCGTTCATCATCTGCATTTCTTCTAGGTGTAGCAATTTTAATAGCCCGTAGTGTTTTTGGTATCCATTATCTTTTCATGATCATCTTCTCATTTTTGTCCCAGTTGAATAAGAGACCTTACACTCTGTAATTTGGTGCTCAGCTATTTATTTGATACTGAAGGTCTCCAGAGTCGCCCCAACAGCCATAGGTCATTGGCAAATAACATGACAATCATGAGGATACTGTAACATTCATACCTGTCACCATCTACCCGTTTCGGAGTTCGCAGTAATACATTACTTTTCAATCCTGAGGTATTTCTCCCGTCTTACATATCATGCATACCAGGTTGAAGTTTTGACGTGCTATGTTTTCTTAAGGATCTCAATAATTATGAGGGAGTGTCGTATATCCCAGGTGCCTTGCTTGCTTCGCCTTACCTTGACAAAGTTAGCGGTTATTATGACGAACAAGTAGGCACAGACGGTGAGCTCCGTCAGCTCGGTGGGCGTGTCTACGAAGAGCTTGGAGGCGCAGCAGAGGGAGAGCAGGCCGATGGCCACGCAGCTGAGCGCCCCCGGCAGGGAGGCGGCCGCGCCGCCGCAGGCTCCCCCAGAAGCCGCGGCCGGCCTCCACAGCCCCATCAGCCGCAGCACTGCGAGGCTGGGGCCGATCAGGCCGCCGGCGTCCTCCATTCCGGGCTGCTTCTTGCTCTGGAATTAAAAAGGTTGAATTTCTGCCCTGTGCACAGTTACTCATTTCTTGGCTTCCCCACTTCACCACTATATACTGAGATATTTCCACGGTGATCGAAAAAGGGTTGATGTTTCAATTTCACATTTTAGATAATTCATGTAGCTCTCATGATGAACCATTTTCTGAATGGGAACAAATTACCCTTCGATAGTGTTCAGTTCTCGGACCACTATTGTTCACTGTGTACGAATGTGACACGATGCAGTGCACCATTCCCTTGCAGGCTGTAGTTTCACTGTTGACTCATAAATCTACTCAACAGGGGAGGGGGCAGAAGTGGCTGGCTGAAGGATAATAAGCTGCGATAGCTGAAGCTATTAGGCCATGGTATACCTCATAGAGGCCACTCCGGCAGGATGAAGTAACTTCAGCAAACCTCCCACCCCATAGCAGGTCGTCGTAGTCACTGAAAATTGATCTGTCTTTTACTCATTAAAAGATTTGAAGGTCCACTAGTGGAGCCATCTGACAGTGCATTTGTCTTCATAATTTACGGTTCAGTCCAGAGTCAGTCGTCTTAGACAGGCACATTTGCTCTTCTCCAGCATTTGTCTCCAGTACCCTGCATATCTAATGTTATCTCCATTTTATACTCGTGGGCAAACTTAAAAATCTACTATCTTTTGAGCTCTACATTTACAGTTTCGTACATTTTCTATGAATGGCTGAGTCATTGCTCTTTCAATTTTCCTGTTTGTTTCTCGTTTGAACGAAATGGGCACTTTTTCAAAATTTAGTAAGGTTCATATCATACTGTTAAGATGTTTCAGTAAATTATTCTTCATTTGCTGCACTTATAGATACATTATGTCCTTGTCTGACTCATTGTCTCAGTACCAAACTAGATGACAAAGTTGTCAAGGCACTGGTGTCAGAGATCGTACTTGGTGCTCTTTTATTCTACACACAGATGACGACATTCTGGAGGTCTATACAATAGGCAACTACTGTTAGCGACTTAGGCGTAAACACAGCAACGGTCCAAGCAAACAGCAGTATCTCACGAATAAAACTCAGTGAGGCACTACAGTGGGTAAGAGGTTAGCCTTGAAATCAGTATGGTGGGGTCTGACTTAAAGTCCTGGCTTCCAGATCTGAGTTTCCACGATTTATCTGAATCACTTCGGCGACTGCTGGGATGGTTCCTTTGAAAACAACAAGCTCTATGTCCTTTCCCATCCTTACGCAGTGTGACTTTGTGCTCCCAGTGAATGATCTCGGTACCGACGTGATTTTAAATTCTGATTTTTCTTCCTTTTAACGTGTGGAAAGCTGTGTCTGTCGCAATTGTACAAACACAATCGTCAAACAGAAATTCTAGCACATACACATTCGAGGCCAATTTTCGTAAGCCCGCGAGTATATCTGTATCACTTAACCATCTCTGGGGAACTGAATTTTTGCGATGATGATGAGGGCGGACCTTGTGATTGGCTGATGTCGTACGATGATAGTGACACTGGAAAGCGGCTGGCGAAAATCAGAGGTGGTTCCAAAATGGAAATGTCTAATTTATTTCAACTACGCAACAAATTTGGAGTTGCTGAAGGGACTGTCGTATGGTATTGATGGCTGGGAGATCCAAAGTGGTTGCTCATACACCTCATCGGAAGGGTTTTCTTCTATAGCGCATGATGGCTCCTCTTTATTCTTTTAGATATTATTTTCTTGTGTGTATCTACCGTGTAATACATGTATACAGCGTGGTTTCACATTTCTGGTGTATTATGATGACAAAAGGGAGCGGCTGTAAACAGGTGCCTGCACATAACCTATTCCTTTAGAACAGCATCAAAGGGACTCCCAAGGTTAATGCCTCCATCCGACAGATGGATTATCATGAACAGTGTCACACGCCCTCACTTTGTGATACACTGCAGAGAGGTGTGAAACGTAATCCAGGTGCTCATTACAATCCAGCTATATACACACACCAAAAAATGTTTTGTCTCACCTCGGTTCAGAGTGTTCCTCAACCTGTACAGAAAATTGGAGTAGAGATCAACATAAACATCATCTCCGCCCTTCTACTGTTCATGAAAACCACACATTGCATGTTGTACCACCATACAGCGAGACCTTCGGAGGTGGTAGTCCAGATTGCTGTACACACCGCTACCTCTAATACCCAGCAGCACGTCCTCTTCCATTGATGCATGCCTATATTCGTCGTGGCATGTTATCCACAAGTTCATCAAGGCAATGTTGGTCAAGATTGTCCCACACCTCAACGGCGATTTGGCGTAGATCCTCCAGAGTGGTTAGTGGGTCACGTCGTTCATAAACAGCCCTTATCAATCTACCCCAGACATGTTCGATAGGGTTCATGTCTGGAGAACAGTCATTATCCTGAAGGAAGTCATTCACAAGATGTGCACGATGGGGGCGCGAGTTATCGTCCATGAAGGCGAATGCCTCGCCAGTATGCTGCCGATATGATTGCACTATCGGTCGGAGGATGACATTCACGTATCGTACAGTCTTTGTGGCGCCTTCCATGACCACCAGCGGCCTACATCGGCCCCACATAATACCACTCAAAAACAGTAGTGAACTTCCACCTTGCTGTCCTAGCTGGACAGTGTGTCTAAGGCGTTCAGCCTGATCGGGTTGCCTCCAAAGACGTCTTCGACGATTGTCTGGTTGAAGGCATACGCGACACTCATCTGTGAAGAGAACGTGATGCCAATCCTGAGCGGACCATTCGGCATGTTGTTGGGCCCATCTGTACCGCGCTGCATGGTGTCGTGGTTGCACAGATGGACCTCGCCTTGAACGTCGGAAGTGAAGCTGCACCTCATGCAGCCTATTGCACACAGTGAGTCGTAACACGAACTCCTGTGGCTGCACGAAAAGCATTAGTCAACACGTTGGCTTTGCTGTCAGGGTCCCTCCGAGCCATAATCCGTAGGCAGCTTTCAGCTAATGTAGTAGTAGCCCTTGGGCGACCTGAGCGAGGCGTGTCATCGACAGTTCCTGTCTCTCTGTATCTCCTCCATATCCGAAGAACATCGCTTTGGTTCACTCCGAAACCCCTGGACACTTCCCTTGTTGACAGCCCTTCCTGGCACAATGTAACAATGCGTACGCTTCGAACCACGGTATTCACCGTCTAGGCATGGTTGAACAACAGACAACACGAGTCGTGTACCTCCTTTCTGGTGGAATGACTGGAATTGATCGGCTGCCGGACCCCCCTGCCTAACAGGCGCTGCTCATGCATCGGGTTTAGTGACATCTCTGAACAGTCAAAGGGACTGTATTTGTGATAAAATATTCAAGTAAAAGTCTGTCTTCAGGAGTTCTGGGAACCAGGGTGAGGCAAAACTTCTTTTGATGTATGAAGCTGCCACTGGGGGAGGACCTACTGTCAGGAGACTGAGTGACGAAGAGGTGCTAATGGATGGCAGACTGATGACGCCCAGAAAGAAAAATTGGTTCTGTGGAGTAGTGCAGAGACACTTGTCCACGCGGGAGTGGACCCAAAGTCAGACAGCCAGTGACTAACGTCCATCCAGCTTTCTGCTACCTGTATTGGTGTCGTGCATTGCTGGTATCTGCGGTCGGCAACTGGCCAACGGCTTCGTTGCGTGAACCACAGCATAAACGTCAGTCGTACGTACCGTAATGTTCCAGAGGAACCCCCTCTTCAGTGAATGCCTGTGTCCAGGTAGGTGGCCAAGGCTAGCAGTAAGTGACAGGTCCAGTGCGTTGTCAGAAGGCGGCTGCTGTGCTCGTTGTGGACCCGCTGCCTCCTAGAAGGAGTCCAGCTGCTGCTGGAGTGGACCGGCAGACCCGCTGCGCAGTAGCACCAAGTCCTGTGCATAGACTTAGTGCAGTAAACTGGGATCCCGGTCGGGACTCGAACCCTTAACTGCGGTCGGTGGCTCCATTCCTCTCCTCTCATGGCATAGACCTTGGGTCCTGGTGGCTCCTTGTATCCTCGTCTGGCAGAGCCCCTGCGTCCTGGTGTAACTGCTGGACCCCGAATACACCTGCTGCAAAATCAACAGGTATTTGTACCAGATAGCAGCGTAGTAGTTGTGCTAATGCGTCGCTCCTCTTCATGTACTCGGCAACACAACAGGCATCCTGATGATGGAGACATCACCTTGCTTGCTCCGTGCATTACTGCAACGCTGGCAAATTATGCCAAGTCTATCCCGACTCACAGTTTCACATGCTTATTGTCTCAACCCGAATGTAAAGACGCCGCACTCAGTGGCCATTGGCGGTTAAAGCAATGTTCCATCGCACCTTCTCAGAAATTTTACTCTTAACCTGGTACCGTCGCCACTAGTGGTACTGGTTCGTTATCAAATTCGAAAATACTGACGCAGCCGACTTTTCGGTTGTGTTGCAGTGGCCTCCCTCAGGGTATACAATGAAATCCTGAGGATGGCCATTGTGACAAGGCAAAAAACCGCTTATTTTAAAAATGGATTTTTGGCAATGCACGTATTTTACAAGGTGACGTGACAGTGTTACCAGAACGTTTGTAATGAGGCGTGCTCCATCCTTGCAGTCCGGTGTATTGTGTTATCCCGGACACTGACGCGAAATCTGATGATCAAGAACTTGACTCCACCACTAGCACTTGAACTATGTACCTGGGAGCCGAGCGAAGCCCCACGGGCGTCCATAAGCATCCTCGGTTGTGGGGGCAGGTTTTGTTCTTACGGGGCTTTAAACCCTAATCTTCCTTTCTTTGCTGTTTTCCTCCTCAAATACAGGATCTTCTGTCCCCTTATTACCTACTAATGTAAAATTTTAATGTATCCAACAGTTCCGAGGCATCCGCACTTATACACTTCTTACCTGCTGCTGTCCCACAGTTGACAATCTTCCTACTCCGTTAAACTCTTATTTTTGCCACTGCCAAGCGAAATATTTCCTTCAGTTTTCTCTGTAGAAAGAGAGCCCAACCTCTACCATCAATCCAGCAAGGATAGGTTCTTTGTGGTAGTGAGTTTATTACATCTGGATTTCTGCATTCCTGTGTAACTTCTCGTGTAGACTATGTCGACTAAAAATGTAGTTCATCTAATTGAGCTACACTTTTCAGGACGCTATTTCACCATCAGTCATTTACTGAAGGAATTGTTGAAGTCTTCTCAGCACATTTACTTCTATCACTGATGTGGCGACGAATAGGTAACTATTGGACTGCAGGATTGGTAATACGGCATTTCTCAATCAGAGAAAAGGTGGTGGCAACTTTTATAGCAAAGTATTTAAGTCTTATATTTACGTTATATCTAAGAGAAAAAGTAAACATTTCAAGTACTTGCATTAGAAATTACTTTTTTTTACAAAATGTTTCGTGTTACTGTATTTTGTACTTGCTATACACATTGTAGCATTACGTGAGTATGTCCAATATAGTCGGGTCCACTTTGCGTCACGTGAGTGTAGGGGAGTTGAAACAAGTAGTGACCCGTGACGTCACATCAACTTGAGATTTTTTTTTATATATGCAATTCATTTCTAAATTTTATTGATGGTTTACAGAGTAAAGAATTTAATTATGTACAATATTTAATAGGTAATGAATTTTAATGAGGTAGATATAAATATGTTTTGACATAGCAAATCACCTTGTTGCATTATGCATGATATGTTTTCTTTTTGTAAGAACAAAAACTTCCGCGTTGCTCGAGTGCGCGTTCAAGTAATCGTCTAGTGCGGATCTGCTGTAACTTTCATGAATTGGCATAGAATTGTTAATTTACAACCAGCAGTTGATTTAAAAATTATTCTAGGGAACCACGGCCCGACTTTGGTGCAAACAAATCGCGTGCGAATTCTCAAATGTCGGCGCGGGGTTCAAGATACGCGGCTGGATATCGGGCGTTATCGTCGCGTGTATGATTCAGTAACATTAACCACAATTTACGTACATTAGCTTGATAACAACTATCAAAGTCTTATATGAGCGGCATAGTAATCGTCTTGATGCTTAAAGCAAGCGAGAAGCGATTTACTGTCGGGATACGACAAATATTAATCATTACATAGTCAATTTGTTGATACGTTGCTTAGTAACTCCTAAACGGACAGTGATAGAATGACTGAAATGATCTTTTAAGTATCAATGACCATTAAACACACATCAGAAACCAATTACTCTAACTATGAGTAACTTCTGGATTGGATGAGTTTTTTTATTTCAGCTAATTGGTATTAATTAACTTCTTTCGAGGTTGAAACTTCATCAATGGTGTCGCGTTCATTCAGTTTAGTAGAACGATAGATAGTACTAGCTACGCCACTATTTTTTAAAAGAAAAGAGAGCACATATTTGTTTTTTATTTTGAGAAATATTCGTAATTCAGTCACTAGTCTTCTCAAACCAGAGGCACGAGTGACGCTCCCTCACAGCACTACGATATCGTGAACCACCACACATTTCTGCATTGAAAACCCTGAGTAATAGCCGCGGTACGAAGAAGGAAGAAAGAAAGAAGGGGAAAGATCAGCGAAAGAAACGGAGCAAAGAGAGAAGGGGAGGTCATAACACCTTATGAAATATTCTAAAGAAACGTTGATACAGCAGTGTATCCGACTATTAAAAATTATTTTCGTAAGACTTGACACGTTCAGTTATGCAATTATATGGAACAGCGATCTCTTTTCTCAGTATAAATCTGCGATCTAGACAAAAAAATTATGTACTGGATACTGAAAAAGTGTGACAACCTTAGCATGGCACGAAGATTTTCTCTCAAAGTACCTGAGTAAATAGTCGGCGTCAATTGTTCGAATAGCCGGCGGAAATGCAGCAGGGTAAAACAGACACCACCGATGACAGGAAATCAGCCCGTCATTAACAAGGGACTTCGTACCGTGAGAATGAAGCTGTGAGAATATTGGTGGTGTTTGACGGGTTCTCCCTAGTTCATTCCAGCGAGCTTTCCGGGCCGTCTACACGCCGGGAAAAGCTTCAAGTTAATCGAAGTGAGTGATTAAATTTTACAGCTACTGCACACTTTACAAACGTTGCTGGGATTTAACTATCTAGAAATTCCAAGTATGCCGTTCTTGCTCTCCCTTCCGTGCTACTAACGCATGTGGTTGCATTTCCCTGCTCCTGGTGTTTGCAAAACGCTAATTCCATCTTCTCCGGTTCATGTAAAATTAACATCATTTTATTAGGTGGGGCACTATAAACAGTCTTTTGATATATTCCCAGTATTTAAACTATACTTGTTGAAAAGCTGTGTTTTTTTCTTTTTCATTATGAAGCCGTATTTCCTGTGTTGTCGTCTATGTATCGGGCTAAAATTAAAATGATGAAATAACGTAAACATAGCGAAACTGATCTTTGTTTTATTATTGTTGTTGTTTGTTGACGTTGTGTATGTAAATTCCTCGATTTTTGATCTTAAACTTTAGTATATGTCTCCATTGTATGCGTTGTAATGTGAACCCGAACAATGCAAGTGGTGTGCTTACGTAAACGCCAACTGATAAAACGAGACACCAAATCGATCTGAAATTGTATAAATGTACTGCACTTTTACCAAAAATAATTAGAAAACATAAAACTGTACAGTAAATAAGCTATTCCGTGAAATTCAGTACTGTGCAGTGCAGTCAACAGTGCTACAGCGCATACCATCACAGTACGTGATTTGCAGTTTCCACACACAATACAGTGTAAAAATTCAACACAAAATTACAAATCGAATTTTCAAAGAATAAGTATAAAAAATGCTTTTTTCAAAGTGCCCTGTAAATTTAGGTACACAAATTGATTAAGTAAATTCCCGAACACTAAATGCCATACGTACGCGTATGTAACACAGCATTATAGCAAGATGATTGTGTGACAAAGTAAACGAGATCTGAACTAAACTTTACCGAACCGAACCTACAATAATTTTTAAATTCAAAGCTTGACTGCTAACGATGTTACTGTGTGATGACTGATGTTAAACTGGCCTTAAGAAACTTTTGTGACGTACCTCATGGCAACGGGAACTCCGTACTGCTCGTAAGGACGAATGTCAACAAACAGCGCAGCAGCAAACAAGCCTAAGAGAATAAACCTTGCCCGAGTGCATTGAAGCGAAATGTGACTACAATCGGCACACTACGCTTTACTTTGTTCCCCTAAATTTCGTGAGAAGACTTACTGAATGATGTAGAAGAGACTAGCATTCAAAAACTGTATTGTAAAACTCTGATTCCTAAACAAATACAATAATAATTACAAAATTCATTTCTTATAACAAAGCAATTCCACCATGTCATTAGTTACTGAAATAGTAATCGGTTAGCGAAGCTATAAATCTGAGTGCAAACAACATGAACCGATAATTTTGCCTAATCTCGTCAATCAGTCTAACTGACGCTAAATAATAAAGAAAAAATTATGCGAAATATTCGCCTTCTTCAAACTAATGATAAATTACGCACACGAAAGGAATGGTGCGACAATATTACTTCAATATCTTCGCACTTTACGTATCAATCTTTACAAAATCATACTTGCAAAAAACTATTTCTTTTGTTTTTGCGTCTCTGTTTTCTGCTGCTTATTCCCAGACCACTCAGCAGCGTGACCAGCACCCAACTTTCTCATTTACTTCTCACTGCATGCTACACTGGCAACGACGATGCTGCTGACAACCAAAGATGGTGTTGCTTGTACTCAAAACCTCTGTGGAATACCATATCGACAATCGATTACTTCTGTTAGAAAAATATACAGTGCATAGATATGAAGTTTGACACATCGAATAAAAAGAGAGCTCATATCACTTTCATTGGATACCAAGAAATAAGCTAGAAACCATACAAAGGTACCGATGGTGCGAGGTTGCTAACGTGGTTGCGTTCAACTTGGAGGTAGATGATCCGAATCATGATACAAGAAATGTATGCTGATGGTGAAACCAGTATTTAACCTGCAAGGTGAACAGACGTGGTGATGTAAAGTCCGGTTAAATAACGCAGTGACTCATATAGTGACGCCATGTGACACTTTCTATGGTTATCGGTCATTTGGAAGGGGCTTTAAGCCTGGCGGTCTGATTGACCCTAATCGCGGGTAGTACGCTATGTCGAGCACCAGGTCTCAGCATCTCCAGTCATAGAATAAAAGCCTATCAGCCCACTATAGAAACCGTATTGCCGCGCGCTTAGAAGCGCCGTGTCACTGACTGCGCGGCCCCTCCCGCCGGAGCTTCGAGTCCTCCCTCGGTCATGGGTGTGTGTGGTGTTCTTAGCATAGGTTAGTTTAAGTAGTGTGTAAGTCTAGGGACCGATGACCTAAGCAGTTTGGTCCCACAGAAATTAACACACATTTGAACAATTGAAACATTATAGGTACTTACACTCAACAGATCATTACAGATACATCATACACAGTGTGGAAAGAGACCATGTGCACAGTGGATGAAAACCGCACTCCATAGGGGATTGTAACTACCGCTTGTGGACTCACAAAAAAAAATGGTTCACATGGCTCTGAGCACTATGGGACTTTACATCTGAGGTCATCAGTCCCCTAGAACTTAGAACTACTTAAACCTAACTAACCTAAGCACATCACGCACATCCATGCCCGAGGCAGGACTCGAACCTGCCACCGTAGCAGCAGTGCAATTCCGGACTGAAGCGCCTAGATCTTCTCGGCCACAACGGCCGGCGCGGACTCACAGGCAATGTCATCGGAGGCCACCTTTCTTTTTATGGTACCGACATCTGCATCTGCATCGACACTCTGCAGTCCACATTATGGCGCGTGGCGGAGGGTACCAAGTACCACTACCAATCATTTCCTTCCCTGTTTCACGTGCAAATAGAGAGAGGGGAAAAAGGTTGTCTTGTGCCTCCGTATGAACCCTAACTTCTCGTACCTTACCTCCGTGGTCCTTATGCGCAACGTATCTGGAGGCAACAGAACTGCTGTGCAACCAGCTTCAAATGCCGTTTCTCTAAAATTTCTCAATAGAAAAGAGCGTCACAATCCATCCACGAATTCCGAGTTCCCGATGCATCTCCCTAATACTTTCGTGTTGTTCGAACCTACCACTAACAAATCCAGCAGCCCGCCTCTGAATTCCTTCGATGCCTTCCTTTAATCCGACCTGATGCGGATCCCAAAAACTCGAGCAATACTCAAGAATAGGTCGCACTAGCGTCCTATATGGGATCTCCTTAACAGAAGAACAACACTATAATTCTCCCAACAAATCGATGCCAACCGTTCACCACAATCCTCACATGCTCGTTCCATTTCTTAACGCCTTGCAACGTTAAATAAACGATGTGAATGAGTCAAGGACACCGCTATTGCTCTGTCTGAACATTGCGGGTTTCTTTTTCCTACTCATCAGCATAAACTTAAGTTTTTCTACATAGAGCTAGGTGCCATTCATCACAACAATGTCCGCAGCTCGTGGTCTAGTGGCTAGCGTTGCTGCCTCTGTGTCCGCAGCTCGTGGTCGTGCGGTAGCGTTCTCGCTTCCCGCGCCCGGGTGCCCGGGTTCGATTCCCGGCGGGCTCAGGGATTTTCTCTGCCTCGTGATGACTGGGTGTTGTGTGATGCCCTTAGGTTAGTTAGGTTTAAGTAGTTCTAAGTTCTAGGGGACTGATGGCCATAGATGTTAAGTCCCATAGTGCTCAGAGCCATTTGAACCATTTTGCTGCCTCTGGATCACCGGGTCCTGGGTTCGATTTCCGGCCTGGTTGGTACTTTTCTCTGCCCGGGGATTGGGTGTTTGTGTTGTCCTCATTATTTCATCATCATTCGTGACAGTGGCTCTATTGGACTGTGCAAAAATTGGACTGTGGAAAAATTGGGACTTTGTTCGGGCGCTGATGACCACGCAGTTGAGCGCCCTACAAACCAAACATCATCATCATCGTCATCATCATCATAATCACACCAACTAGAAATTTTGTCTAAGTGATCTTGTATCCTTCTACAGTCAACTTCCACACGCTACTGTACACTACAGCATCATCAGCAAACAACCGCAAATTGCTGCCCATACTGTGGGCCAAATCATTTATGTATACAGAGCACAGTAATGTTCCTGTCACCATTGGGGCACTCCCGATGATATTCTTATCTCTGATGAATAATTGCCATCGAGGACAACATAATTGGGTCTATAACTTAAGAATCCTTCGAGACACTCACATATCTGTGAACTTACACCATATGCTTGTACCTTCTTTAACAGGCTACAAAGGGGCATCTTGTCAACGCTTTCGGGAAATTTAGAGGTATGGCAACGTCTAGATATCTCCTTACTTTAGATTTATCTGAAATTTTTTCATTCGCCTCAAAATGCTCACATATATTCTCCATTCCTTCTAATTTTGATTTACTGCTTAAGATGTGATCCAACATCAATAACAAAACACAATTTCTCACAGGCGTTGTGTTTTATCTAACATTACGATCTGACGCCCACTCTATCTTCATCAATGGTCTGCGACAGCTGTACAATAGAACATCAATTTCTGCGGTAGGAAACATTCACAGAAGTACAAGCATACATTGGATAAGGATACGAAAGGAATTCAGTTGTTAAGAAACTATTCTGGGATTCTTCTCATCAAATTTAAGAACCCTTCACCCCATAAACCAAAGACCCTGCCGTTGGTGGGGAGGCTTGCGTGCCTCAGCGAGACAAATGGGCGTGCCGTAGATGCAACCACAACGGAGGGGTATCTGTTGAGAGGCCAGGCAAACGTGTGGTACCTGAAGAGGGGCAGCAGACTTTCCAGTAACTGCAGGTGCAGCAGTCTGGATGATTGACTGATGGGGCCTTGAAACATTAGCATAGCCTTCCTTTGCTGGTACTGCGAACGGTTGAAAGCGAGGGAAACTACAGCCGTTATTTTTCCCGAGGGCATGCGGGTCTAATGTACGGTCAAATAATAATGATATGTAACACATACCAGAGTGAAATAGTCCCCCGTTCGGATCTGCGGGCGGGGACTTCACAGAAGCACGTCCTCATTAGATCACTTAATTGCGCAGATAGGTTAGAAAATTCAAAAACGGAAATGGACAGTTTGAAGTTAGGTATAGTGGGAATGAGGGAAGTTCAGTGGCCAGAGGAACTGGATTTCTGGTCAGTTGAGTACAGGGTTACAAATACAGAATCATATAAGGATAGTCTGAGAGTAGGTCTAATAATGAATAAGAAAATGGCAAAACGGGTAAGCTGCTATGAACAGCATCATAAACGCATTGTCGTAGCCGAGACAGACACGATGCCAACCCCACAACATCAGTATATGTTTACATGATAGCTAGCTCCGCAGATAATTAAGAGATTTAAAAAACTATGGTGAATATTAGACAATAATTGATGGAAACCGGTTAAAGGAATACCGTGGAAGACAAATGGATTGTTTTGAGAGACGAAATGGTGAAGGCAGCAGAGAATCACATAGGTAAAAATACAAGGCCTAGTAATAGTCCTTGCATTTCACAGAAGATATAGAATTTTAATTATTTATGGAGAAAATATAAAAGAATTTAGAAGCATATACGATTAGGAGAGAGACAGATAGCACCAATAAGAAATTTAAAGAGGTCTTTGAAGAAATGAAAAGCAGCTGTACGAATATAAACAGTTAGTACGGAAAACCGGTACCAAGCAAAGAAGAGGAAGTTGAACGATAGGACTATATAGAGGGACTATATAAGGGAAATGAACTTGAAAACACTGTTATAGAAACGAAAGAGGGTTTAGATGAAAACGATGTGGGATATAAGATACTGAGAAGAATTTGACAGAGCATTGAAAGGCCTACGTTGAAACAAGGTCCCTGACTAGACGACGTCCTCTCAGAACTAATGATATCGTAAAAAATTATTCATTGTTGTGTACAGATGTATGGGACAAGCGAAACACCCGCAGACTTCAAGAATAATGCAATTATTCCAATTCCAAAGAAAACAGATGCTAACAATGTGAATATTACGGAATTATAAGGTTAATAAGTCCTGGTTGTAGTACAGTAACACGTATTATTTAAAGAATATTTCAGAGACTGGTAGCAGCCGACCTCAGGGAACATCAGTTTGCATTCTGGAGAAATGTTGGATCATACGAGGTGATACTGACACAACGAATTGTCTCAGAAGGAAGGTCAAGGAAAGGCAAACCTACGTTTGTGTGTAGCACTTGCAGACTTAGAAAAAGCTTTTGACAATCTTGATTGAAATACAGTCTTTGAAATTCTGAAGGTAGCAGGGGTAAAATACAGAGGGGGAAAGGCTATTTACAATTTGTACAGAAACCAGAGGGTTGTTATAAGAGTCGAGGGGGCATGAAATGGAAGCAGTGGTTCAGAAGGAAGTCAGCCAGCCTATTTCCGATGTTATTAAATCGTTAGGGGCTACACTGAGCAAGCGATAAAGAATTCGAAAGAAAAATTTTGGTGAAGGAATTAAAGTTTAGGGAAAACAAATCCAAACTTCGAGGTTTGTGACGAAATTGTAATTCTGTCAGAGACAGGGAAGGACTTGGAAGGGCGGTTGAACATGGACAGTAACTTGAAAGGAGGATATAAGATTAATAATAACAAAATCAAAACAAAGATAATGTAATGTAGTCGAATTAAATCAGTTGATGCTAAGGAAATTTTTTGAAGTACTAAGAGGACAAGATAAGTTCTGCTAAGCAGGCAGTAAAGTGATGAAGGACGAAGTAGAGAAGATAGAAAATGTACTGTCAGTCGCAAATAAATTATTTCTGAAGCAGAGAGGTTTGTTAATCTTGAATATCGATTTAAGTATTAGGAAGTCTTTTGTGAAAGTATTTTTCTGGAATGTAGCCTTGTATGGAAGTGGAACGTGGTCAAGTAAAAATTCAGACAAGAGGAGAATAAAAGCGTTTGAATCGTCGTGATAGAGAAGAGTGCTGAAGATTAGATGGATAGATATACCGAATAACTAATAAGGACGTAATTAGCCAAATTAGGGAAAAAGAAAATGTATAGTACAACTTGGCTAAAATAAGCGATCTTTTGGTAGGATACATTCTGAGACATCAAGGGAAGACCAATTTAGTTATGTAGGGAAGAGGGGGGAGGAGGGGGGGGGGGGAGTGAATTGTAGAGGGAGGCCAAGGGTGGAATACAGTAAGCAAGTTCAAATCAATGTAAATTGCAATGGTTATTTGGAGATGAAGCAGCTCATTCAGAACTGAGTAACATGTAGAGCTGCATCAGATCATTCCTCGGACTGTAAACCACAACCATTTCAGAAAATGACACTGAAAATCAGAATGGCGTGGTTGGGAACTGAACCCTCTTCTTTCTAACGTTCGGTGACCACTGCAACACCCCCTCTTTTTGTTTTTTGAGCCCATATCCATGTAATCTGATGTTAGATTCTGTCGATTATCGGTCTCGTACTGGTACTGAAAATAACTGATAGAAAGCCGGAACAGTAAATTCGAGAGTTAGAAATATATTCAGGCATGAGGGTGCTACCATCATACCCATGTTTTACGTCTACATACACTTAAAAATCTGGGGTATTGCAGTACAGGCTACCAGTATTGGCACGTAAGCTCGAAGCTGACAAGGCACCAGGCCATTACGGAATTCCAATTACTTTCTGCTCTTAATACGCTGCAAAATTACCTAGCAAATATTTATCGAGAACCTCTCGCACAATGAACCGGCGCGTTTCTCTCCTTTTTATATAAAAGCGTAGAAGAACTGACACAGACTATTAGAGATCACCATCCCTAACGTCACTTCGTTGCAGTAAACTGGAGCATGTCCCAAACTCGATCATTATAATATTTATGGGGTGGAAACGCTTCTCTTGGAGAGCAGTACATGGATAGGAAATACTGCTCGCGTGAAATAGAGCTCGCTGTTTTTGATTCCCTATATCTTGCAAACAGACGTACATCGGTAGGACTACTTTGTCCTCCCGCAAATTAGAAAGGCGTTGGACACAGTACCAAATGTCAGTTGACATCTTCAGAATTAGGTGAAAGGCTCCAAGAATCTTTCTCTGATGAATTCCAATATACCTACGTTATACTCGGTGGTGAATGTTCACAGAAACGAAATTAATATCAAGTCTGCAGCCCAGAAGCTTAATAGAACAGTTAATTTTCTCATGCATATGAACTATGTAACACAGGACTGATTTCCCTCTGAGGAAAACATCGGCGAAGGGTAAAAATGAGGTAACGCAGAACGATTTACTTAGAGTTTCCTTTAGACGATCTGAATAGCAGCTCTCTTTACATTTGAATGAATTCATAGACAATATCCGTTAAAAAGAGTAACAGCACCACAGATTTCAAAAAACGGAAAATAATGATACATCTTGATCCGTATTCTAGTAGACGCTAATTAATGAAATCCATGTTGGTGAATAAGGCTCTAAAAAGAAAACTAGAATCCCAGGTGACATTGGAAATAAATTTTCGTACTATTTTATTCTTCTAAACAACAGCATAACACAATTTATAGTTTTCTTGAGTGAGCAGGAAGTGGGAGCTGTAAATTTATAACAGGACTCGTTTATCGCGCCAAATACGCTGAGGTCACCCTAGTGCTTTGAATGTAGCGAAGTTCACGGCGTATGAGATAGGAAGAG
This sequence comes from Schistocerca piceifrons, assembly GCF_021461385.2. NCBI lineage: Eukaryota > Metazoa > Arthropoda > Insecta > Orthoptera > Acrididae > Schistocerca > Schistocerca piceifrons. Next base: position 567,176,885 of record NC_060138.1, read on the forward strand.
AAACAGTATAACTTGTAGTGTTTACATTCTTAAATGTATATTCATGTAGTTATATATCATTAGTAAAATCGTATGTTTTCGACTCGAGAAAGAAAATGGAATAATTTGATTTCCTTTAAAGCTTCTAGTTTCTAGATACCAGATCTATAAACTGCACTCTGCCGTCTTAATCGAATTAAAATTGTTGCAGTACTTAGTTTTCATGGAGATTCAAAACAGTGAGATATTTAAGTGGTTTCTTGTAAACGGTGTATAGTCCACACTGACATCAACTCAAAAAGTAGAAACAGAATTTAAAATTTAAATAAACAGTTTGTTCCTATCTTCGTATGCGCAGATAGTAACACTTTTTTTTAATTTTTGAACAGAAAGCACTAAAATAATTTTCTTTTGTTTTTTTTATTTCAGAACTGTGGGAATTTCTTCAAGCAACGTACTTTGGCCGAGTGAAAGATAAGATAGAACATCTAGCAAAAGATGAGAGTATAGTAGGTGAGATTGCACAGAATGGTTGATGGAAGGTGGTATCTTACGTAGACTTCCACCACGAAATACGTATTTTCTTCTTCTGATGTCATACACCGCCACGAAATTGAGCAAGAAGTTGCAGGAAACGGAATCTGAAGGACAATATCGAGTGGAAGGGAAGTAAAAAGATAGGGAAAATCAGAGAAAAAGAAAAGCTAAGCACTTGATATATGATGTAACAGTAGAATGTAAAAAATTATGTGGATTTATGTAGCGAGAATCAAAGAGGTACCACAAAGAAATCTGACAGACCTTTCCTGTAGAAAGAACATGCTATTGAGACATCTGCCAAGCAGTACAGCCATTGTTTCTATGACACTTGAAAGAGAAGTTGAGCAGAAAAATGTAGAAGGATACAAAGACGAATTTGTAACAGCGAGCACAGAGATATTAAATGTGGTATATACTTAGAAATAAAAAGCATCAGTACTTGGTAGTAAAATTTTTCTTTAAAAATTATTTTATTTTTATTTTTTGAACTCATACTGGCTTAGTTGATTGGTTGTAACTATGCCGTTGTTTAGCTATGCATGACTGTGCATTTCCAACTAGGAGACAAACCAATTAAAGCTGCCTGCGACAATACAACATGAATTTGGCCATGTTTTGTGATTTTTCTAAAAATTGTGCCAAGTGAAACTGATTAAATGCAGAACTTTACAATTCATCTCTTTAATTGAAGAAAGACGTTCCAGTACGTTAATGATCTGCAGAAAATGGCTTTTCATGAAATGATCCCTGTGCATTGATAATTTTCGTTGCAAACTGATCCTGAAATTACTTATGTAGTTACTTAAAAGCGTGCTGCTTGCTGCTCTCTGTGCGCCAGTTGAAAATTTCTAACTACAGTTGCTGAGAGCTTAGTGTAATGCTCCAGACAACTCCAGACAACAAATAAACTATTTTATACACATCATTGAGTGAGACCCTCTTTAAACAAAAGTGACTTGGATCAAGGATGTCGACAATCCTCTCAGGTGAAATATTGCTTTAACAAACAGGTTTTTGAATTATCTGATATATTATTAATTTTATGAAATTCATGTTACAACACTCATTAACACTGATAAAGGGCAACATTGATATCATACATTTACTCTCACAATATTAGACAAATAATTAACAAACACAAACAACACTTTACAGTGAAAATTACAAAATCTTTTATGATACGTCTTAAGTTCCCCGATATGGCTGTCTCATTCAAAAATGGTTCCAAACTATGCAGGACTGCAACGCAACTGAATAAAAAATACGTTCACTCCTCTTCATATGCTTTTCAAATCTCATATCTCATTTCATTCTAAATCTCTAATCGAATCTTTCTACTTTGTTTCACCATATTCAAATACAAATCATTTTACTTAAACACAGACGTACTTAACTTTACATCTATATTGCCACGAGTCCTCTGGTCGGCGTGTGTCTCACAAGTCCTCTAACGACTGAACTCCCACACTGCTCGCTGTCAAGCAGCGATGACAAAACAAACATCTTCCGGTGACAGCTACTCTGACCAAAGACTGCGCGCGGATAACCAGCAAATTCAAAATTGTCACCTAGTGTTTATAACATCCAAAGTATGCACAAATTCCAGAAACACAAATAACAAATTCCCAATTGAACTGTTTCGTTTGGAAGAGACGAGGATGGCATCAGACGCGTCGAGAGACTAGTGACTTTAAAAAATAAAATTAAAAAAAATTTGTACAATTCTGGCATACTAATTAAATTCCAGTACTTTGATAACCATATCCGTATCAGATAGCATAGATCTTCTGAATATATTGTTAAATCTCCTAGGAACATAGGTTAGAACACTAAGGCGTCACGCAGCGAGCCGGCGAAAATTGATATGTGTGTCTATGGCTGCATTCACTCACGAAACATGTGGAGTATATCAACCACATGATCAATATAAATAATTAGTTTTAATGCTATATGCCTTTAGTAGTCTCCGTAAAAGTTCTGACTAGAAATTCTGAAGAAAATCCACTGAGATTTTCATTGTATGTAAAGGATATAAGCAGCAAGACACTATCATACATTCACTATTCGATAGTGATGGTAGTGTTACCGACGACAGAGATATTCAATTGGCCCTACGAAACACAGTTTTCCAAAATTCCTTCAACAAAGAAGATGCGATAAATACTCCAGAGTCAGAATCAAGAATAGCTGTGAACGTAAGTTGAAGTAGATATCCTCGGTGAAGCAAAGCAGCTTAAAACACTTAAACGCAAGTCTTCCAATGCAGATTCCGTACCAGTTACGTTCCTCTCTGGCGTATGCCTATGAAGTAGCTCAATTTTTTACAATCACATACAACTGCGTGCTTGACAAAAGATCCATCTCTAAGGATTCCAAAGTTACACGGGTCACACCAATAATCCGCCGAATCACATACCCAGTACATTCACATCGATTTTTAGTAGAATCTTGGAACAAAAACTGTGTTTTAACATTCTGAAATACCTCGAAGAAAACGATCTACTGATATAACCAGCATGGATTCACAAAATCTCGTTCGTGTGAAACAACTGGCTTTCTATCGACCACAAGTAGTCGATGCTAACGACATAGGATCTCCATTTGACCCTATACGTGGTCTGCTCGAAAAGTTCCGGAACTTCGTCTGCAAGATTTTCCTACGCTTACCTTTTTCTTATTGTGCACAGTTTCCTTCGAAATACTCTCCTCTACAATTGATACACTGCTCCCAACGCCGTTTCTACTTACGGAAGCAGTATTGGTACGCCTCTTGCTGGGTCACGCGAAGCGCCGTCTGCGAATCGTCTTTTGTCTCTTCTGTCGTTGCAGATATTTGTCCTTTCAGCGGGGTTCTGAACTTCGGAAAGAAAAAGGTTCGCAGGGACCAGGTTTGAAGGGTAGGCAGGATAAGGCAGTGGAGTCATTTCGTTTTTTGTGCAATAGTCGCGTACCAACAGGGGTGAATGCGCGGGTCACCACGTTTCAGGCCGTTTCCTTCTCACATTTTCTCGCAGGCATCGCAACACGTCCCGATAGTACCATCGAGTAACGAATTCATGACGAACTAATCCTTCAAAATCAAAGAAAACTTTCAGCATGGCTTTGACATTTGACCTGACGTGACGAGCATTTTTTGGTCTTGGCGAATCTTTCCCGAATCATTGTCAAGACTGAACCTTGTTCTCAACATCATAAGCGTAGACCCACGTCTCAACACCAGTTATGATTCTCTTAAGGAACATCTAGTTCTCACTTGAGCAGTCCAAAAGCTTCTCACAGATTGTAAGGCGAAGGTCTTTCTGGTCTTAACTCATGAGCCGTGGGACGAACTTGGCGGCAACATGATGCATTTCAAAATGCTGTGTCGAGATTCACGACATGATCCAACTGAAATGTTGCATTCTTCTGCAAACTCTCTGACAGTCAGTCTTCGATTGGCACGCACAATTTCGTTGAAGTTCCTGACATGAGCATCGTCGGTAGACGTCAAAGGGCGTCATGAACGAGGGTCATCATTAACTTCCGATTGGCCATTTTTAAGCTACATGAACTACTCGTAACACCGAATACGTCTTAATTGCTCATCACCGTAAGCTTTCTGCATCATTTGGTGCGTCTCTGAAAGGTTTTCTTGAGTTTCAGGAACAATTTAGTGCAGACGCGTTGCTCGTCATTCTGCCATCTCCAAACTCGCAAACTGCGCGGCACAACATTCTACTCAGTACAGCACTGAACAATAACCAACAGACATACAACAGCGAAACAGTTATACATTAAACACAGGGGTGTGCAAGGGTGCCAAGTGCATTTCGCTCCAGCACACCACTGGCACGAAATTATGAATGTTCCACAATTTTTTGAACAGACCTCTTATTTCTAGATTCCCAGAATACTTTGAACACCGTGCCTCATAAAATGCTTCCAATAAAACTGCATGCGTATGGAGTAGCGTCTCAGTTGTATGACTGGATTCGTGAATTTCTTGACGAAAAAGTCCCAGTTTGGAGTAACTGGCGGGAACTCACCACTTGAAACCGCTGAGACAACAGACGAAGCTATGGTTTACTTCCAGTGAAGCCATCAAAAGGTCAAATCGAATCCCAAACTAATTTAGACATAATATCTGCACAGTGTGAAAAGTGGTAGTTGACTGTAAACAATTAAAAGTGTGAGGACCTCCACACGAGTGTTTAAAAAATTCCATTAAATTTCGATCATACTACAAATAACTCAAATCTAAAGAATGTCAGTTCATCTAAACACAATTTCGACCAACTTAAATTGGAACCATCAAATACAAATTGTTGTGGCGAAGGCGAACGAAAAACTTAGAAGATGCTACAAATCTGCAAAAGAGATTACACTCGTGTGTCGTCTTCGGAAGAAGAAAATATTAACACAAAATCGTTTTTCGTTGCGTTGAAATCTTTTCACAAAATTTCACTCACTAATATTCTCCTCTGAATGCCAAACATTTTGTTGACTCCCGCCTACGTGGCGAGAAACGACCATCGGAACAAAAAGAGAGAAAACAGAGTTCGCACGGAAAAAAAATTACATGTTCCTTTTTCCTACGTGTTACTCTGGAGTGGAACGGTCTGTAAGCGGTTCTACGAATTTTCTGCCAAACACTTGTGTGAACTGCAGGGCAGTCATGTAAAGGTAAATGTAAATGTAGATTTTTCCACGTTGTCATGAAATTGTGCTAAGAATTCTTGTTTTCTACTACACAGCAGACTGGCACATAAGGAATCAAATGGCTCTGAGCACGATGGGACTTAACATCTGTGGTCATCAGTCCCCTAGAACTTCAAACTACTTAAACCTAACTAACCTAAGGACATCACACACATCCATGCCCAAGGCAGGATTCGAACCTGCGACCGAAGCGGTCACGAGGTTCCAGACTGAAGCGCCTAGAACCGCACGACCACACCGGCCAGCCGCCACATAAGGAAATTTTGGAAAGAAAGTAGTAGGCCGTAGTACAATGGTGTTGAAGTGGACAGGAGTACAAAAAAAATGGAAGTGAAATGCAGTGAATCTATTATTAGATTATATTTGTAAATAAGTAAATTATACGTATTATACCCCATTAGTAGTCCGTATGCCCCTCACTCTGTCATTTTTAATTAGTCACTCGAAAGATGTAGTGCACGCAATGTTTGCTTTTGAATAACACAGGAGAAGAAGAATGGCGTCGTAGACTGCTGTTGTGTGAGTGATCCTTCTCTTATTTTGATAAGAGAGAGATGACTTTCCCGTGAAGAAATCTCAGCCCTTGTGGGACCTTTGTGAATGTCCTGGATGCTGACGCTATTATGCAGCACCCATTGTTGTTGGAGATGCCACCGACTACGTCAGCCACGCTTTCAGAACGTTAAATAAGAAGCACAGCACTGCGCAGCCCATATCAAACTGTAAAGCAAGAGGTTGTGAAATACGTGTTCTTTGAACAATAGTTTTCGTCTGCCCCTATATTTGACGAGCGATAATTCTCCGAGTAAACACTTTAGAAAACCGCATTGCAAACGAGAGTTAAGTGCAACAGTATCGGAACTTTTGGCGTAACGCAAAGTAGTTCGTTTTCAGCAGCCAGCAGGTACGTGACTGCTGACTGAAATTTATATGTGATCTGTACAAACTTCGCAGTCTTTCTTCATGTGAGACATCACGAACAGCATCTTTCAGTTTGTGGATACCAGATATACAGTGACGATAATTGTTAAGGTGACATGTGTTTACCTGTAAAAATCATTCAAAAGAAGTGAACCACGCTATTGAGGCTATTACGGAGGTGATGGCAGTTAAAGCACCCTGAAACAGGATTAGTAAAGGCAAAACAATTGGAACAAGACTACTGTAAAATTCACTATATGTAGCACATTTCTTTGCGTTTGTTCGGAATTTATCAAATGGCCTACGAGGCATTCTGTAGCAGACATAGAGCAAATTTGTTATTTAATAGATTGGAGTGAAAGTGCCGCAACAGTATTTTCTTCACAGTTTCACTGAATCGATTAATACACCTTCCCATACACTAAGTATGCATTTTTTGCCTGAGACCTATTGTGAGGTTTCTAAATTTATGAACGTCACCTCCCATTTTTGATGAACCGACAAATAACTGAATTTTTTCTGTACTTAAATAAATCCACGCACTCGAATCCAATTTTATGTAGAAGTCTGATCGGAAGAAACACCTGTAAGAAAAATGGTTTCGAAGAATATTGAATTTATTGGCAAACTATATGAAGCCACGTGGTGCAAATCGGTCATAGCTTAGAACTCTAAATCGCTGGTGAGGAGACGCCAGAGCAGCGTCAGTAGCGCCACAACTGAACAGAGGCGAAAGTGGTGTACTTGAGAGATGTTGGCCGATGGTATGGGAGTGCTGTAGAATTATTGAGATTGTTAACGGTTGTAGGCGGGACACTGAGGGCACAAGATAGGTTTGGCTATTGAACGAGAAAACTGTCGAACAAGCTTTATTTTGATAAAGTGATGAACACCGTCAAATAATGTGGTACAATCAATGGAAAGGCTGTGGTGCCATAAACAGATTTGAATTAATTAAGGGATAATTCGAAACGCTTAGTTGTATGTCTATTAATTTATTTAAACTCGCATCTACAAACGGACGTCAAGAAATGATCGACGTCCGCAAGCTGACCTCACCATCATTTTCAAGGTAACAAAGAGTAGATTATAAAAGCATGTTTACTAGAACACTTACAAGGTAACGACTCAGGAATTTCAATAGTCCAGATTAAATTTTCATGTAGAAGACTCTTTCGTGAATACTGCATAGCATTCAGATTACGTCATATGAACAAATATAAAAGTCTAATACACATATTAATATTTAAAAATTAACGCTTAAAAGTTTAAAAACGTCAAAAAATGCGGAAGCATGCGTATTATATTTGTCTTCCTGTGACAGGATTGTAATAGAAAAATGGTGGGAACTGTTTACAACTGAAGCCCACGTTGTACTATTGTACAAGTATTGAGTTAAAGTGCTTCTCGTCCACAGTTCTGACTAAAGATTTCAGGAGGTTTCCCTTGACTGTAATGCTCAAGCTCTGGCACTGGAATCCCCGAGCTAAGTATTCCTAACTGGGACTCCCTCAACCCCTCTGTCAGCTCCCCTGGTGATTAACTGAAAAGACCCTCACCTGTCACGGATAATTACTAAAAGAGGATCTAAAAAGGAGAACTCCGAGATGCACCACAAATTCTAAATTTGTATCTAGGACAAGGACCAACACCGAACCAGAAATAAATTACAACAGTTCCAATCCCACAACATCCGACTAAGATATTCAGGAGTTTTTCCTTGAGCAAGTGAATGCCAGATCTCTCAGTTTTTCGCAACTGACATCCCTCAACCCCACTTCCAGTCCGCTATTTAGCTGAAAAGAATAATAACCTACAACAGCCCACCTTGCCTGAAATGATCCAATGAAAGTTTCTCCATAGATAAAATAAAATAGTTCCGCTACTGTAGTTCCTTTCTTATAAGACAAATTCCGAAATGGGAACCCAACACATACCATTATGGGAACACCTCGATCCCACTACCAGCTAACTTAGCATTTCGCTAAAAAGATCCGTCGTCTACAACGCCCTAAATCTGAAACAGACCGACTTGACTACGTGGCCCATGAATCTAAGGAATCGAGTTCCGACTGTAATAGGATATTACGGCAGCACTAGTCAAGTAAGTTATTACTTTTAAAGAAACCATCTCCAGCATTTGTGTTGGAGTTACCTGCAGTAAATATCGAGGAGTGAGGTTATGTAAAGTGGTCAGTTGGCTTGGCATAATTGTTAATAGTGTTTTATTATTTTATATTGAAATCTTGTTACTGTTTACTTTAAGCTATGACTATAACCCCTTTTTTATGCCTTGAAACGTTACTCCTTTATATAAGATCTGACTCACGTGTGAGTAAACGCTGTCTGACTAATTTTAAGTTTCAAGATGAGAAAACTTTCTCAAAGGACAACGGAATAATTAGAGTTTGACAGGGTTTAACGAAGACAAAGGTTAAACTGTAAACCTTACAATAGATCTCATGGAGTTACTAGCTATACGTGTGTAAGACTTGATCTTATAGATACAACTTGTGCTGTGCTAATGTTGTTTGCTCTCTTTGTTCAAAATGGTTCAAATGGCTCTGAGCACTATGGGACTTAACTTCTGTGGTCATCAGTCCCCTAGAACTTAGAACTACGTAAACCTAACTAACCTAAGGACATCACACACATCCATGCCCGAGGCAGGATTCGAACCTGCGACCGCAGCGATCACGCGGTTCCAGACTGCAGCGCCTAGAAACGCTCGGCCACTAGCAGAAATCAACTCAATATCTCCGTCTTCAGCGGCGCGTGTCCCCAAGTTCAATAGCGTCATAAACTTATCTACATAACTGAAAACTTTATGTAATAAAACTGTAATCTCTTATTAATGTAGGTTATTCGGCAATGGTTTTCATTGCAGCCAATTATTGAGTGAACACATGTGTAGATGTGGAAGACATGGGAGATTAACTTGAGTACAGACCAGAGAGAATGAAAATAAGGTCGTAAAGATCCCAAACAATGCTCATATGACGTTCATTAGTTGAATACAAGTTGTCATATTTCATATGAAAATCAAGTTCAGTGGATCATGTGTCTTTATAGTACCACCCGGATATAATAGACAAAAGAAAGTCACTGTATATTAAGACACCAAATATTATTTGACGAGTGTAAGAGCAGTGTAATAAGTTATTTGAAACTTTGGATGATTTAGATAAAATTGGATATTGATCCAACGTGTTCTGAAAAGCAGAACATGCAAATAAACTGAGCTGTGCGTGGCTCGTGTTCCTGCCGTATCTCATTTGACATCCTGTTTTCACTGTACTACCACCTCGTTATGTTAATTTCAATTACCGATGTCACTGAGTTGCCGCCTTGCCTGCCAGTGAGCGGCAGCAGCGACGCTCATCGATATAAGCCCTGGCATAATATCTTTGCTGACTGCTATTACTCCCCGGTTGTCGTGTGTTGGCAGGGAGTTTGGGTCTGCCAGGAAGTGGGAATGCGCCTGCAGTGCAGTTCGGACCTGGCAGTCGTGGAGTTGGGACGCTGCAGAAGTCGGTCGGGTTGGAGCAGTAGTGAGGCTTTGATAGCCATGACTCGCCCGACCGATGGCGGCACACATGGCTTAAACTGGGGACGGTCTTGGTTGATCGCCGGTTGGTCGTCTTACCGTACGACGTGTATTTTCCTGCCGGTCGCTTATGGATTGGCGGTGTGTGTCTCAAATCGTGGATCGGCCGAGGCATTACTCGGTCACAGCTTTAAGCATTGGTTGCGTTCTTCGTCCTAGTGTTTGTGAAATTGCGTGTAGCTTGTGATGTCGACTGCTCAGTTATTTTAGTGCTGTCTCCGTGCTGGTGTGCGAGGAGTCGGTCGGTTGGCGTGGAGCAGCGAGGAAATCTCCGCGGGGCGTTGTTTGGCCGGGCCCGCTGGCGGTCTCTACGCAGCGTCGGAGTGTCTGGGGCTGTTCTCATTGTTACGAGGTCCGTGGCTCACCGACCCTGGACACGAAAGCTGAGTTTGGATTTAACTTACCAGCAAGTCAAGACTGTTCACATTGTGCCGTCTGGTTCTCGTTGTTGGATATTGTGACATTCCCGCGACCAACAACGTGTGTGTTCGAGTTGACGAAGGTTTAGCCACTGTCCAGTGGAGTCTAACTGCATTTCGTTATTTGCAATTGAAGTGCACCAGCGGAATTTTCTGCCTTGTTGCCGTTAACGTTCCGGTTACCTGCCCTGGCCCTTGACGTAAATTCAGGCAGTGTCATTTCCTCACTGTGTTGTCACTGTCCAGCACGGTGTGAAGTTTGACACCTTAATATACGCTTGGTTGTGGGCGTCCATGCTTTTTTACGTTTTACATTGAACTCCCGGTTGTGTGCTGGTCCATTGGAGTGCTATTCATTTGACAAATTAAATTAACTGGGAGACGTCTAGTGTCTGGTGCCCTAATTGGACGTGTTTGTCGGTACAACTCGCCTACTGCAGAATTGCAGTAAAATGTAGGCGAACAGCAGCGTTTGATCTACCAGTTGTTTTATGTTGGCAGTGTACTGTACCACACTTTTGAAAGTCACATTTCTGACAGTGGACGGACACATCACAAAGCCGACAAAAAAAAGGAAAGTGTTTATCTGGTAAATTCAGTGATATGGCACAAGTTTATCTTTAGTGTCATAAGGCAACTTTCGTGGCCAGTGGTCGTAATTTGAAAATGGTAATCTTGGTGACGCCAGATCGTGTCGTTGGTACGGTTACTACAAAAAGTCAGCTTTGCATGAAAGTAATATGGAAACGATAGCACGTTAGCGGTAGTTAAATCGTTACGTCACCAAACTGACCACGTAGTTCGACAGGCTGAAAAATACGTAAAAGATGTGTGGTTACTGGAGTATGGTACAAAATATATCTCTACAAAATAAAACAGTGTTCCTCAAGCACCTCATTATTATTTCATCATAAAATTACGCTAACAAAATACACAGGACCTTCTTGTGTAAAAGCTCGAAGACGAAGAAGAACAACAAAAGGGAGATGTACATCGTTCTCACGTTTTTCAAAACGTTATAAATACGAAATTCCCACAGATCGCAGAATATATACTGGTGGTAAACTTTCTGCACAATGATTGTGTCTTTTACATTGAGTCATAATGATTTCCTGCAGCCGCTACCAAGCATTTTCGTTTGTAGCTTATATGATTCGAAACACTGGAAAGAGTTTACTCAGACAGATATCAGCTGATGTGGCAGAGAAATATTCTTTTTGGTTAGCAGGCAAAAAGTGGGCCTTTTGTGTTATTCTTGTCTAGGTAAACGGCGAATCAAAGGGAATAGGAACTGTGGAAAAGTACTGTAAATGATTTGTTAATCTCGTTACGCTACAACAAGAGTATATTAATTCTGTGAATAAATTTCATAGGTTGTTTTAAATGGAACTCTAATGAGACGTATTAGTTGAGTAGCACCTAAAGGTCACTGTAATTAAAACATGTCTGCGATAGAATTAAGTGAAGACAATATTATTTTATCAATTACAAGTGAGTAAGAAAGAAAAGATTCCCATAGCAGAGTTAGATTCGTTATTTCAGTACGTAGTTGATTCTATTGCAGAGATCGATGGCGTTTAGTTGAAATGAGCTTGGTTTTGTAATAATCTGCTACAGATCTACATACTGGAATTCAACGAATGATTTTAAAAAATGCATGCTAGAGAAAGAGACTTTCTCGCTCTCAGTAGCGGAAAAAATCTTATTACAAGATTTGTCGAAACTGTCAGTGGTTTAATTTCGCACTTGACTGAACATCTAGTGGCAAACAATCTTCGTTCATTGTCATTCACGACACGCTGATCGGCTGGTAACATTAAACAATTCGAAGCACACAGCAAAAGTTAACTCAGAATATTTTTAAAGAACATCATTGCCGCTTTTGATTGTTAAAATTACAAACCCCACAATAGCCCTTTCGTGCTAGGAAACGACACAGAGGATGAAACTGCAATCGTGGAGTCTGTAAACAAAGTGACTAACAGCGTGAAAGTAATGATGCCCTGCAAAACGAGTAGTATAGCTGTGAACCCAACCTGAGAAGAGAATTCGGAATAATTGTGCAGAAACGAACGGAGAATCTGTCAAAAGGCCGATCGCGTTGGTGGATATATTATCGAGCAAGGTAGCAGCCGTGTTAGTGTGTTAGCAGCAAAAACAGGGCCATCTCCTGAACGTTTAACAGCTGATTAAACTAAACTTACTTCCTTTCGCCCACAATGTTGCAACTGCCCCTCATATAAGAAGAGCATCTGTAAGTAACAGATCATGACCGAAGAACCTTTATAAACAATCACGCTATGATGTGACTAGAAGACTAACCTCGTCGGCAGATTGCTCTTTTGGTTGGCCCCGAGTGGCGTTCTCGTTGGTAATCACTCAAAAAACGTGGAACTTCGCCTGAGTAATTCTGACGACTTCGGGATCGGAAAGTAGACTACCACTTGCTCGGTAAACGCTATGCTTTTATACTGAGAAGCTAAACAACGTTAGCAAACAAATTGCATCCAGTATAACTGACGTATTCCATTTCGTCGCCTCACGAAACGCTGCAAGCACTGATTACAGTGGGAGGACGCCAGTGACGCAGAGACCAGTTAGTCCTTCCATTCATAGTACGATAAAAGCGCTGGGCGGGAAAAGCAAACATCGGTCTCGTGCGGGAACGGACAAAAAAATTGTACCTGCGGCTGGCTTCGTCTTTGATCACTGATACAGTTTCCATATTCTCTTTATGTATTTCAATTTTGTGACCCCATACGTGTGGTGGGTAATACCTCCCTATAGACTGCTCCAAATGGTGGATTTAGTATTCATGCAACTCTGCTGTAACAGTACTGCTGCCGTGCTGCAGGACAAAAAGAATGCCTCTCACTTCACCTATCTAATTTTGCGTGTTCTGATAAATGAGGAAGTGTAACTGCATAATACAAAATTCGGAATGTTATTAGCATGAGTGTGTGTTGGGTGGCGGAGAGGAGAGGAGGAGAGGAAGGGCGAAAGGGACTCAGTGAGAGGGCGTGAGAGAGAAAAACGGAGTAAGAAGATTAGAAAAAGGGAAGAGCGAGTGATGGAGAAAGGGAGGTGGAGCACATGAAATGATGGAGACATATAACAGTAGAAGTTAATCCTTGTTGATAACACGTGTGCATCTGGGGATAGCTAATCACAAAGAAGCGGAAATAACACAGAAAATAAACCTTTGAATTCTAAATATGATTCCCCGTTGACATCGAGCTCACTACAAAGGTGTACAGTGCCAGAAATCTGAATTTACATTTTACTTTTTCCACTTCTAAGATGAAAAATAGTTACTTGACTCCTGACATTTCGACAAAATGAAAGCTTGTAATTTTAATAAAGGGTAAAACAAAAATAAAGAGTAAAATAAGGGTTGGGTTCTTTGGGGGAGGAGACGAGACAGCGATGTCATCGGTCTCATCGGATTATGGAAGGACGGGGAAGGAAGTCGGCCGTGCCCTTTCAAAGGAACCATCGCGGCATTTGCCTGGTGCGATTTAGGGAAATCACGGAAAACCTAAATCAGGATGGCCGGACGCGGGATTGCACCGTCGTCCTCCCGAATGCGAGTCCAGTGTGCTAGCCACTGCGCCACCTCGCTCGGTACGGTAAAATAAGGAAAAGGTTGTAATGACCATTACGAAGTTGTCATAGTTCTCTGAAACGAAATAGCTCATGCAACCAGTAATTACCCTCTCAGTAATTACCCTCTCCACATCTTCTATGAGTTGGGTTAGTTATTGGAATTAAAATGAATTCGTTAGGTTTTCGTCAAAGGAATATTGAAAAATTATTCTGTACACAAAAATTAAAATTTTGCCTTCTTCTTTTCATAGCATTACACATAGCCCTCTGTGCATCCTGCTCATTACAAAATTCAATTCCTCTTCACCCCGACACATGTCAGTTTTCGCTACTAATGAGACGCATTGTATACAAATCTCTTTATTGGGTGCTCTTTGCCCCCCCCCCCCCCCCCTTCACCACGAAGCCATAGTGGTCCGCTAGCAGAATCCGTTCATCATAAGAATAAACCTGATGTAAACACACATAAACGCGGTGATTGGTCAGAAGCCGTAGCACACGTGCAATGGTGTTACGTTCTTGGAAGTAGGTCGTACTTATGTAAGAGGTATCTTATTACTAAGTTGCGTTAAATGAAACTTTAAGGTATTCATACGTATCAACAGCCATCAACGATTTTTTTAATCATGCTTTACCTACGTAGTTTTTATTTCAAAAATCGTGCACAGTCACAGCCTCTGCATAGTTATGCTCTGATTGTCGCGCTGTTAATGCGCAGTATGAGAATCGCTAAGGTTGCTTTCTGTTCCATAGTGAGATGCGCGAGTGGAAGACGGTTAAAAAGCGCCGAAAAATAAGCTGTTATTAATGTATTTCATAAATATACGGAGATATTCGGCTCTGAAGTTTTCCGAGCGTTCTATATACGGCAGTTAATCTCAAACCGAACGGATAGCGCAGTCAGTAGTGTAATGGGATGGGAATCAAATACGGTAATTCGTGCGTTGGTTTAAATCTCCCCAGTTTCGTTTTTATTTCTCGTTCAGTTTGAAATACCTAAATCTCGTAATTATAAAACTCAATTTTTTTATGAATAATGCACTTCTTCTTGTTTCCAATTACATATTGGACGCGAAATTCCTGTTTCCATTCAAACACAAATTCTTAATTATCGATGTTTTATGAAAGACTTCATTCTTTTTTTTAAATTAAGAAAACTTAATTGAATTCTTTAAGTAAAAAATGAGAAACTAAATTCTCTTTATTTGTACTAGGTCCATACTTTTATACCACAGAGGTAGATAAGTATCATAGAAACACGAAAAACCATCACTTTCACATCATCGAGCAACCCATACAAATGCTGCATTTTTACATTTACTACTGTATCATTACAATATGAACCCAACAGAACTGTTCTGCAGCCAAGCTGTGGCATTTGGCCCGAGAAGTAACAAGATTGTTAAGCTGCCAGACGTGCTGGAACTACACGCACGCAGCTTTTTCACACGTCACTGCCGAACGCTGGCGGGATATAGAACGGCTCTTCATAAAAGAAGACGAGGAAATGCTGCGCCTGGTTGGCTTCGTGGATTCTGTTGTTGATAGGCGCGTTATCAACGTAGCAGGTAACACTTCCAGAACTGAAACGTATTTCTCGGATTCGGATAAGGAAGGAGCTAAGAGGAGGAGGAGGAGGAGGAGATTAGTGTTTAACGTCCCGTCGACAACGAGGTCATTAGAGACGGAGCGCAAGCTCGGTTGAGGGAAGGATGGGGAAGGAAATCGGCCGTGCCCTTTCAAAGAAACTATCCCGGCATATGCCTGAAGCGATTTAGGGAAATCACGGAAAACCTAAATCGGGATGGCCGGAGACGGGATTGAACCGTCGTCCTCCCGAATGCGAGTCCAGTGTGCTAACCACTGCGCCACCTCGCTCGGTGGGAGCTAAGAAATTGCCATACGACTTACTGTAAGTAATAGCTTCAGTAGTTAACTAAGCTGTGAAGCCCTGCACTACTCTCTTACGCTACACACAACTTATGCAGAAAAATTACCCTGTGTTTAAGTCAGGAATTTTCATCACTCTTGTTTTTAATTACAATAGTACGAGGGCGGTTCAGAAAGTAACCTCCGATTGGTCACAGTGCGGGTTGTGGGGGGAGTAGCGACGCCATCTGTGCCTTCACGCACTCAACAGGTCAGTCGGCATCAAGCCGTGGTCGAGTGAACGTCGTACCTGCGCTAGTTTAGTTTTTGTGGCAGTTTGAAATGTGTGCTGCAATAGAAAACCCCGCCAAATGTGAAGTGCGTGCTGTCATAAGGTTTTTTACAGCCAAAGGATATTCTGCAGCAGCTATTCATCGTGAGCTTTGTGCCGTGTACGGACCAAGAGTTATGAGTGAAGGAGTTGTCCGTGAATGGGTACGTTTATTTAAAAGTGGACGAGAAAACGTTCATGATGAAGAGAGGAGTAGTAGACCATCATTGGTGACTGATGAACTCGCTCAGACAGTTGATGCAAAAGTTCGTGAAAATCGACGATTCTCAATGTCGGATTTGTCTACTGGTTTTCCAAAGATTTCTAAGACTCTCTTGTACGAGATAGTGACAGCAAGATTGGGTTACCGTAAGTTCTGTGCACGATGGGTGCCCAAAATTCTTACCGACCACCACAAAACTCAAAGAATGGCCTCTGCATTAGACTTTCTGTCACGTTATGAGGACGAAGGAGAACCATTGTTAAACAGAATCGTGACTGGTGACGAAACCTGGATTAAGTACGTGAACCCTGAGACAAAAGAACAATCAAAGATGTGGGCACATTCAAATTTGCCTACCAAACCAAGAAAAGCCTCGCAAGATTTTTCTGCCAGATAACTGATGGCAACGGTGTTTTGGGATGCCAAAGGGATGTTGTTGGTTGAATTCATGGAACGTGGTACGACCATTAATCAAGACGTGTACTGTGAAACAATAAAAAAGTTACGACGGGCTATACAGAACAAACGCCGTGGTATGCTGACTTCCGGTATCGTTTTTTTGCGCGATAACGCCCGTCCTCACTCTGCTCGCAGAACAACGGCCCTTCTTGAGTCCTTCAAGTGAGACGTTATCAACCATCCACCTTACAGCCCAGACCTGGCGCCAAGTGATTATCACCTCTTCATGCATTTGAAGAAATGGCTCGGGTCACAGCGGTTTGATGACGACGAAGAGCTCAAAGTTGCGGTCACAGGCTGGCTCCAGGCACAAGCGGGTGATTTTTATGCAGAAGGAATTTCAAAGCTTGTGAAGAGATACGATAAGTGTCTCAATCGCTATGGAGACTATGTAGAAAAATAGTGCAAAGATGTAGTTGTAAGATGTATATATTAAAATATTTTTATTTAACTTGGTGTATTTTTTTAAATCAACCGGAGGTTACTTTCTGAACGGCTCTCGTACATTAGCTAAAAACGATAACGTGTTGCGGTTTACTTCTAGTCGTCTAAGGAGCGCATTGTAGGAGATTTGCAGTGTATTATTTCATCCTGCTTAAAAATTTAATGACAATCCAAGCTGTATTGGTCCTCTGGTAATCTCTTTTTGCGTTTGAACTGCTGCTGGCCACGTCACTGCAGACTAGCTGTACCAGCTGACCGGCCAGTGCTGTGCAAGTTAAATGCGCCGGTAAGCTGTTGTCCCGTATTAGCGCTAAATCGATGTGCGCGTAACGCACAGTACAGAACGTACCCTTATTATCGTACTTGACAGTACTCGTGACAGCTATTCGAGACAGCTTGGCTGCAGTCCCACGTGAAACGGAAATCCAGTGAGGTTCCCGCAACCACCGAAGAATATATAGTGCATGTTTGCATCGGGTTTATTCTTATGAACGGATTATAGTTTTGCTACGTGTGTAGAGCTATGATTTGTGGCGCCTCTCGTCCACCTTGGCGCCTCAAGCGGCGGCTTGTGACGCTTGAACTTAAAACCAGCCCTTAACTGTTCATAATTTTTTCTTTCTTTTTAAGAAACGATCAGTCATACGTCACAAAGATTCCTCCTCATTTCACAGTATTTTCAGTTCCATGCAATATAATATAGTAGAATAATACCAAAAATCAGTGTAGCACATGTAATAGGCTTATTGAATAGCGTAGAACGCTCCAGAGTTTTGGTTTACACTTTCATGGAAAACTGAACACTAAGAGCTATGCAAGAAGCTGTTTCAGTATATGACTTTCTTCACGCAACTGCTAGTTTGGGTAACAAAGAAATCGAAATCATACTACAGTGACTGCAAAATACACTCCTGGAAATCGAAAAAAGAACACATTGACACCGGTGTGTCAGACCCACCATACTTGCTCCGGACACTGCGAGAGGGCTGTACAAGCAATGATCACACGCACGACACAGCGGACACACCAGGAACCGCGGTGTTGGCCGTCGAATGGCGCTAGCTGCGCAGCATTTGTGCACCGCCGCCGTCAGTGTCAGCCAGTTTGCCGTGGCATACGGAGCTCCATCGCAGTCTTTAACACTGGTAGCATGCCGCGACAGCGTGGACGTGAACCGTATGTGCAGTTGACGGACTTTGAACGAGGGCGTATAGTGGGCATGCGGGAGGCCGGGTGGACGTACCGCCGAGTTGCTCAACACGTGGGGCGTGAGGTCTCCACAGTACATCGATGTTGTCGCCAGTGGTCGGCGGAAGGTGCACGTGCCCGTCGACCTGGGACCGGACCGCAGCGACGCACGGATGCACGCCAAGACCGTAGGATCCTACGCAGTGCCGTAGGGGACCGCACCGCCACTTCCCAGCAAATTAGGGACACTGTTGCTCCTGGGGTATCGGCGAGGACCATTCGCAACCGTCTCCACGAAGCTGGGCTACGGTCCCGCACACCGTTAGGCCGTCTTCCGCTCACGCCCCAACATCGTGCAGCCCGCCTCCAGTGGTGTCGCGACAGGCGTGAATGGAGGGACGAATGGAGCCGTGTCGTCTTCAGCGATGAGAGTCGCTTCTGCCTTGGTGCCAATGATGGTCGTATGCGTGTTTGGCGCCGTGCAGGTGAGCGCCACAATCAGGACTGCATACGACCGAGGCACACAGGGCCAACACCCGGCATCATGGTGTGGGGAGCGATCTCCTACACTGGCCGTACACCACTGGTGATCGTCGAGGGGACACTGAATAGTGCACGGTACATCCAAACCGTCATCGAACCCATCGTTCTACCATTCCTAGACCGGCAAGGGAACTTGCTGTTCCAACAGGAAAATGCACGTCCGCATGTATTCCGTGCCACCCAACGTGCTCTAGAAGGCGTAAGTCAACTACCCTGGCCAGCAAGATCTCCGGATCTGTCCCCCATTGAGCATGTTTGGGACTGGATGAAGCGTCGTCTCACGCGGTCTGCACGTCCAGCACGAACGCTGGTCCAACTGAGGCGCCAGGTGGAAATGGCATGGCAAGCCGTTCCACAGGACTACATCCAGCATCTCTACGATCGTCTCCATGGGAGAATAGCAGCCTGCATTGCTGCGAAAGGTGGATATACACTGTACTAGTGCCGACATTGTGCATGCTCTGTTGCCTGTGTCTATGTGCCTGTGGTTCTGTCAGTGTGATCATGTGATGTATCTGACCCCAGGAATGTGTCAATAAAGTTTCCCCTTCCTGGGACAATGAATTCACGGTGTTCTTATTTCAATTTCCAGGAGTGTATATCACAACAGCAGGAAGAGGTTGTGCAGTAGAAACGAAATATGGTAGGCGTGTTTCTACTTCTGAAAGATAATGAGCTGTGGTACTGCTAACCACAGCTACTCGAAGCTCCTAGGAAGCTAGGGATCTTTGTGGATGGACAACTTGTGGTTGGTACATAATATCAACTAAAGAACAAATTTCAGGATAATATAAAATTTTAATTCGGACCTTTGTCCTCTCAAGAAAATATACATCTGGCTTTCACAAATGACAGAAGCTTCTACTTAAAATTCTAAATAATTTATGAGCCGTGGTAAAAATTGCTGTTTTGAAGAGCGCGCCGCAGTGCGTAGTGTGAAGCAGTCGCCCTCCGTTTCTGGCGGTGGCGCCGCTGTGGCAATCGCAGCTTTGGTGTCTCCCTTTGGTGGGAAAGGGGAAAGGCGCTATGAGCTCGCCAGTGGGTCAGTCTGGGTCAGTCTCTCGTCCACAGCTTGCTAGTCTGTCTCTCGTCCACATTTGTTAGGCAGTTAGTGTCTGTCTGTTTCGTTCGGAGTGCTAGTATGTCTGTCATTCGGATCAACCTTTAAAGCCGGCAAAATGAGAGTCTTTCCACTCCGCCAGTAAGAGAACTCAGCGAGTGGTCGCCCGGTCGGGGCTTAGTTCTTGCATCTGAGTCTGCGCCTTAGGCCGCCAGTCTACTCGAGTTTGCTCAGGCAATGGTCACTGGCGGTTGGATCGATCGGTTGGTCGGTCGCGCACTGAGACACAAGATGACTTGTCCGTCTCGAGCATCGGCTCATGTGAGGTCGCTACGTCAGTCCAGTGGCCCGCGCCGTATAGCGAGGGATAGTGGCTTCGCGGCTGACACGTGAGCAACAGGAGTGAATCCACGACATCAGTCTGGCCGATGCGAGCTGCGACGGCGTGAGACGGGAGATCGGCGCGCCTTCTGCGTCCGTTGAAGCGGCTGGCAGCGGAAGGTTCGGGAGAGCGATTTGGGTGTGCTGCGCCAGGTCTTCTCGAGAAATCGCAGTTTATTAGAAATGATTGGTGATATGTTGTTTGATTTACTCTTGTTAAATTCTACTTGTTTTCTTGGTCAGGTCACCAGCCGTTTTGCTTTGGTGTCATCCCACCATTCTTCTCCATTTGCTCACCCGCGGGAAGGTGGTTGTTTATAAATTGGGTGGTCCGTTTTTCTCTTGTGGAGTAGGAGCGGGTTAGAGCAACCTGCGGTTCGTGTTATTCGGTAATCTCCCTATCAATCTACCGTAGTTAGTAGCTGCCTCTGTCATGTTAGTCGGGGATTTGGTGGGTTAACGAATTTATTGCTTGGAGTGTAACGGCCTAATACCTGAAATATGTTTTGATCTTTGGAAACTTTGATATTATTGCCTACGATCTTGAGAGGCGCTATCTGTGTACTGGAGAGCATCTTAACTATTGTTTGGTCAGTCTTTTAGAATTTTATATAAGATTGCATTTCATGGGCTTTTATTTAATTGATCATTTTAGTGTATAAAGTTGCCACCCTTTCACCGTAAGACTTCTCTTAGAAGTGAAAACCAAGTTGCACCTTCGGAGTCAAGGTTAATATTGTAGTTGTTAGTGTTTTGTACCATTTCCATCCCTCCTACGCGGGGGGGGGGGGGGGGGTTGGGGGGGGGGAGTATTGCATAGCTTGTGTGCTTGTATAAATTGTTAAAACTCTTCGTTTAAAGTTATCTCGTGTGTTGCAGATTTGCACCAGTGTAGTCTTTCAGAGGCTTTTGTGAGCGGTCGTAACTACCGCCTCTGAATAAATTGTAACTTTGATATTTAGAGGGTGCTTTCTGATTATAATTTTAAATCAGTTTCTTTTAAAAAATGCTTTTAGGCACTATTAAAGTGGATAAAATTCCCATTTGATAAAACGAATTTGGTTATGATTTCATCAGTTACTCCCTGGCAACTACTTCCATGCTTACATAGTGTGATTAAATGTGTTAATGTTCTTCATGAATCGCTAGTAAATAAAATAAATTCTTAAGAATATTCTTTGAAAATAAATCGTTCAGTTTACAAGTTTTAAGCTAATGAGTTTAACAAATGTGAAAGCAACAAATTCAGAATGTTAAAAACTAGCTGCATCAACAAATGAAAACGTCAGCTCTTAGGAAACGACTGGATGAAGTTACCTTGTAATCCTATTCATGAGAAAGGTTAGCAACACCAACTCAAATACAGCAATAATAGAATGTTTAAGCGAATTCCTTAGTTAGCCAAGGCTCCGCATGCACCTGCAGTGAGGCTGCTGTCAGGTAGGACGCCAGCACCACTGTTAGGGAAGCAAAGGCCGGGTCCGTGTGGCAAGACAAACTGACAACCGGCCCGACCAGAAAGAGCGCTTCCGAAACCTATTGTTGTTGTTGTGGTCTTCAGTCCTGAGACTGGTTTGATGCAGCTCTCCATGCTACTCTATCCTGTGCAAGCTTCTTCATCTCCCAGTACCTACTGCAACCTACATCCTTCTGAATCTGCTTAGTGTATTGATCCCTTGGTCTCCCTCTACGATTTTTACCCTCCACGCTGCCCTCCAATGCTAAATTTGTGATCCCTTGATGCCTCAAAACATGTCCTACCAACCGATCCCTTCTTCTAGTCAAGTTGTGCCACAAACTTCTCTTCTACCCAATCCTATTCAATACCTCCTCATTAGTTATGTGATCTACCCACCTTATCTTCAGCATTCTTCTGTAGCACCATATTTCGAAAGCTTCTATTCTCTTCTTGTCCAAAATGGTTATCGTTCATGTTTCACTTCCATACATGGCTACACTCCATACAAATACTTTCAGAAACGACTTCCTGACACTTAAATCTATACTCGATGTTAACAAATTTCTCTTCTTCGGAAACGATTTCCTTGCCATTGCCAGTCTACATTTTATATCCTCTCTACTTCGACCATCATCAGTTATTTTACTCGCTAAATAGCAAAACTCCTTTACTACTTTAAGTGTCTCATTTCCTAATCTAATCCCCTCAGCATCACCCGATTTAATTTGACTACATTCCATTAACCTCGTTTTGCTTTTGTCGATGTTCATCTTATATATTCCTTTCAAGATACTGTCCATTCCGTTCAACTGCTCTTCCAAGTCCTTTGCTGTCTCTGACAGAATTACAATGTCATCGGCGAACCTCAAAGTTTTTATTTCTTCTCCATGGATTTTAATACCTACTCCAAATTTTTCTTTTGTTTCCTTTACTGCTTGCTCAATATACAGATTGAATAACATCGGGGAGAGGCTACAACCCTGTCTCACTCCTTTCCCAACCACTGCTTCCCTTTCATGCCTTTCATGCCCCTCCGAAACCTATATGAAACTAAAACTTAACTTAGAATACACAATGACAGACCCAGTACACACAAAGGAATACTACATCTGTACAGAACCCAAAGAAGGATTAAGACGGGCAGGATAAAGTGATAATGTTTATTCCTACAAAACGCCTTTTAAAGCTTATCAGTGGTCACAATGAAGCTGACTTAACAAAAGCTCTGGCCTTCATATCAAAGAAAGTCCAAAACCAAAACCGGGCGAAGGGAACATTAACATAATACATTAATTTAACACTTTAACATTGCAAGGAACCTTTAAAATAAGCAGCAAGACTAATTAGACTCCACTCCACGGAAACAACACTTCGAAGTCTTAGACTTCGTAAGATCCGTGTAACACTCACTCACGCAGAACAATCCTTAACGGATCTCCGGTAGGTATAATATGTCACCATAAGTTCCACAAATCTTCACAGGTTAACAGCAGAATGCGAATCATACGTATATTAATACTTCCAGTTACGCGATGAGATGTCCAACATGAGATGACGGTCCTGCCACAATCCGCACGCAAACGCGCCGACTAATCAGGGTCGTCCACCCGGTGCACAGCTATACGGCGGGGACGGCGAGGCTCAGGCACAGCGGATAGAGACGAGGGCCTACCTTCAAAACATGTTGCCTCGTTGAACGCCGATCCGAGAGAGCCCTCGGCCACACGTCAAGCCGGAAAACCAAAGGTGGAACAATCACAGATACAGGACCAGACGAGTGTCGATATCAGCGATGCAAGTGGAGCATAACTAGCGCCAGTCGCCACGCACAACCTCGCCCTCCTCTTCGAGAACCACCCGCCACAGGGGCTAACGCCAAAAACTCACGCAAACTTAACCTGTCTCGGATGTACTGTGGAAACCCTACCCGAGGTAAGCTCCTTTACCTCGAAATTTACTGGACTAATACCAAGTCGCCAGTTTTCCCCGAAAAGGGTTTTCGCCCGTTATTGTACCTCTTTGCCTGCCGACTGTGCGATAGCCGGCCGCAGTGCCCGAGCGGTTCTAGGTTCTAGGTTCGAATCCTGCCTCGGGAAAGGATGTGTGTGATGTCCGTAGGTTAGTTAGGTTTAAGTAATTCTAAGTTCTAGGGGACTGATGACCTCAGATGTTAAGTCCCATAGTGCTCAGAGCCATTTGAACCATTTGAATTTGACTGTGCGATACATATATATTAATCGGAGCCCGCTGCCAATTTTCTCTCAAATCTTCAGGAGTGGTCGATGCCGGCAACAAATCACTGACACTGCACAGGTTCGAGAGGGGAGAATTAATAGAATACGTGAACATTAACGCAACACCAGTGGCATCATGTCTCGCGGAATTAAATGCCTGATTAAGCCAGGGAAGATTCAAATCCCATCAATTCGGTGACGGAATGGTATATAGTCAAAGCCGCCTTTAAATTCAGGTTGACCCTCTCCGCAAAGGACGCCTTCGGACAATATGGAGTGGTGGAAATATGTCTGATCCCATGTTCGAAGCAAAAGGCCTTAAAGATCTTTGATAAGAAGGCCAGGGCATTGTCACTCACCAAGAATTTAGGTGGCCCAAACCATGAAATGACACTGGTCAACTAGTGAGTGTTAGTATCAGCCGCAACCCCATGAGTTGGTAGCAACCACACAAAGCTAGTGAAGGCATCAAATACAACCAATACATATTTGTTACCCCTTCTAGTATGCGGCAACGATCCGATGTAATCAATAAAGACTATCGAGAGGGTAATCTTCCCTTTGAGATTTTAACAGCCCCTGAGGAGCTCCCGAGTTTGGTTTCGCTCTTTTACATGCCTGACATCTTGCAACCAAACCACGCACGTCGCGATACAGTGAGGGCCAAACAAGTCTTTCACGTACCTTGGCTAAGGTCTTGTACAGGCCTAAATAGCCACCAACTACAGACTCATGAAAGTACTTAAATACCTTCGGTACCAAACACATCGGCAAGCAAATCTTTAACTGCTGGTCCTTGCACGCCTGCTTGCAAAAGACACCACGCCTACCATTAACGTCTCCCTCACCGAACCACAGACCGAATCCTCCGACTGCTTTCCTTGCAGGTCGCAAAATATCTCCTGAAAATCCGACAATATATCTCCCACCACACACCGCGGTTCAGATCTTTGGGCCTTGGAAGGCTCCTCAACAAACATACGACTTAACGCGTCATCTACCGCGTTATCGGAACCCTTAATATGTTTGGCGTCAAAACGAAATGCTGAAATACGCACAGCCCAACGAGAAATTCAACCGGTTTTTCGTGGCCTAGCCAGAATCCAGCTCAAAGCCTGGTTATCTGTCTCCAGGAGAAAATACTTATGCTCAAGATAAAAGTTTAACTTCTCTACGGCAAATGTAACTGCCAGGGCATCCAGTTCATAAGTAGAATACTGAGACGCAGAACCAGATAAACGGCGTGACGCGTAGGCTAAGGGCCTCCTTTCTCCCTCTTCCTGGATTAAGACGGCTACAATAGCCACATGGGAAGCGTCAGTTTGTACGACCCAGTTCTTATCGAAATTCAGTATAGCCAATAAGGGTGGATTACAAATGGCAGTCTTAAGTTCCTGAAACACAATTTGTTGGGCCTCACCCAAAACAAACTTCCTATCCTTCTTATGAAGGTCGTAGAGGGGAGCTGCTAATTGGGCAAAATTCGGTATGAACTTGAGAAAGAAATTCGCCATTCCCACAAAACGGGCGATTTCCTTCTTACTCTCGCAAAACCTTAGATCTTTCCTGATCAATACTGAACCCATTGGCCGAGACCAAGTGTCCCAAAAACTAAATCTGCGACCTACAAAGTTTAATCTTCGAGGGTTTGACGGTCAGCCCTGCCGAAAGTAAGTGGGCAGAAACTTGATCCAGTTTACTTATGTGACCCTCTAGGGTTCGACTATAAACCAATACATGGTCAATGTAATTATACACACAGGCAAATTTCAAATCGCCCAGAACCGCATCTAGTAACCGAGATAATACAGCTGCACCCATGGCCCAGCCAAAAGGAACTCGATTGAATTCGAAAAGGTTTTAGTTGGTGCAAAATGCTGTGACCGGCTTCGACACTTCCGATAAGGGAATCTGGTGAAACATCTGGTTTACATCGAGGATGGTAAACACGGTCGCACCAGAAAATCAGGTGAAACAATTGTGTAAAAGCAAGAAAACGGGTGCAGCGTACGGCGAGTTAGATGGCCTAATTACCCCTTTCTGAAGAATTTTATTAATTTTTTGCTTTAATATCCCCTTCTTCGGAGGTAATAATCTATACGGCCCCTGGCGGACAGGGACACTGTCAGTCAAGATTATCTCTTACTCCAACAGTTTCGTCTCGCCTAACCACTCGGACAACACCTCTGGGTACCGCTCGAGGCCCTGTCTCAAACCCCGTTCTTGCTCGGTGGAAAGATGACCCATCTCCACCTGCACATTACGCAAATAATCGACACTGGTCCCCCTTGACTGATTACACGAACAAAGTGACATGACAGTATCAGGAGTGAATTTAAAATGGAAAACACCGGCTGTATAATCAGTAACTAACCCAGTATGTCGTGCAAAATCGCATCCCAATATCACGGGAATGTCCAAATTAGTAGGAATGATAAAATTATGTAGCCAGGAAAACATTAATGTGCAAATAATTCCGCACCTCCCCTGTCAAAGGAAACTCAGACCGTCTGCAACCCGATATCTTTGCGCAGGAGGGTGTGGTAAGGAAAATTTACACAAATGTCTGAATTTAAGATACCACGTCTGGTCAATTAGAGATACCGAACTACCGGAATCAACTGAAGCACAAACCAGCTCATCTCCAATCCAAGCACAAACATGTGGCAAGGGTGAACGACTCACACCCTTAATCGCCTTACAATTAAAAGGCCAATTACGACCTTTGCTACGATTACCTCGCCTCTGGCGTCAGCTATTCGGCCTAGGGCTCCTCGACGCGGAACAATGCCGCACTAAGTGATCGGTAGCTTGGCAACGATAACATCGTAACCACGAGGGCTATAGGACCCCCCTTTATCACCACTAGAAATTATCACGCAGGGTTGGTTAACTTGGCATTGCGGACGTTGATTGTCAACTAGGGAGACCTTTTCTACGTAATCAATTAGCTGCTGGAACTGTGCCAATGAAGTCGGACGCTGCGCAAAAGTTAAGCGCGAACGATCTTGACGACGCATCCCTTGAAGCAGATGTTCAATATTATCTATTTCTGATGCCGAAATGTCAAGAGCAACAACTGCAGTACGCGCTCGATCAAAGAATTGGGCTAGTGTCTCATCTGCTCCCACTGTACCCGTATTCGATGTGAGAGCTTCCTGCCTACAATTTTCCGACGCAGTTCAATCGATGTTCAAATGTGTGTGAAATCATATGGGACTTAACTGCTAAGGTCATCAGTCCCTAAGCTTACACACTACTTAATGTAAATTGTCCTAAGGACAAACACACACACCCATGCCTGAGGGAGGACTTTAACCTCCGCCGGGGCAACCGATGATCCTTGATTCTGCAACTCCTCCGCTAAGATCTTACCAAAGCACCGTCGAGCTATCGGATATAATCACGACAAAATTACGCAATGCTCCACCCCCAATCCGTCAGCATGAGCTAACCGGACTAACAGCCACGACAATTCCCGAATATCATCTAAGGTTTCAATTTGTAATTCTGAAATCCCTCCAAACAATTGGACTATAGAATTTGGCAATTTCAAAAAAAAAAAACAATCAGAATACACAGTTTTACGTTGCAATCCCACACCATCTATACTCTCTACAACGGGCTCGTCTCACAAACCTCCCTCTTCCAAAGTCAGTGTGATGGCAGAAGCTTGCAAATTATGAACATCACAATTTGATTTCTAAGTTCCTGCATTGCGTCACTGAGGTCGACAGTGGATAAACATTTACTGTAGTAATTTAGGTGAACCTGCACGCAACAAATTTGCCTCTGCGTAAGTTGAGAAGATCTTAAAAAGTCGAGTGTACGACCAATGTCTTCCACCGACACTTTAACGCGTGTAAGGAACTCACCCACATCACCAGCATAATCAACAGGGAGACCTGAGTACTCGCCGCCGCCTCCCGCAGCCGCACCGCCAACTAGTCAACATTGCCCTCCACGGGCAAACCGCATACGCGCAGCTGTTAAATTAAATGGCCGCCGCGCAAATATGAAATTCCAGCGCAGGTCCGTCCACTCGTGGTGGGCTACTTCCTGAAACAGCAAAACTTATTAGCTAAATTTAGCAAACACTATCACAAGTTTTGACCAACAACACTGAGGATAGGTAAGATACCCCCCCCCCCCCATTTCCCCTTTATTAGTTCTGCTACCAGTTAGACTGTGGTACTGCTAACCACAGCTACTTGAAGCTCGATAGGAAGCTAGGGATTTTTGTTGATGGACGACTTGTGGTTCGTATATAATTTCAACTAAAGAACAAATTTCAGAATAACAATATGAAATATTAATTCGTACCTTTGTACTCTTAAGAAAATATACATCTGGCGTTCACAAATGGCAGAAGCTTCTACTTAAAATTCTAAATTATTTACAACTGTTAATCTAATGAATTTAACAAATGTAAAAGCAACAAATTCAGAATCTTAAAAACTTTCATTTAAATCAGTTGCTAGCTGCATCAACAAATGAAAACGGCAGCTCTTAAAACACGACTGGATGAGGTTACCTTGTAAACATTTTCATGAGAAAGGTTAGCAACACCAACTGAAATACAGCAATAATAGAATGTTTAAGCGAATTCCTTAGTTGGCCAAGGCTCCGCATGGAACCACAGTGAGCCTGCTGTCAAGTAGGACACTAACACCACTGTCAACGAAGCAAAGGCCGGGTCCGCGAGGCAAGACAAACCGACAACCGACCAGACCAGAAAGAGCGCTTCCGAAATCTACAAAAAAACTAAAACTAAAGTTAGAATACACAATGACAGACCAGACACACACAAAGGAATATTGCGTTAGTACAGCACCCAAAGAGGGCGTGAGAGTAAGATGGGCAGGCTCAAGTGACAATGTCTAATCTTACAAAAGGCCTTTTAAAGCTTATCAGCGGTGACAATGAAACTGAGTTAGCAAAAGCTTTCCCCTTCATATCAAAGAAAGTCCAAAACCAAAACTGGGCAAAGAGCACACTAACATACTACATTACATTAACACTGCAAGGAACCTTCAAAACAAGCAGTAAAATTCTAGTTAGACTCCGCTTCGCGGAAACAACACTTCGAAGTCTTAGACTTTGTAAGTTTTTTATAACACTCTCTTATTTAGAACCATTCATACCGAATCTCAGATGTAACATGTCACCATAAGTTCCACCAATCTTCAAAGGTTAACAGCAGAATACGAATCATACGTAACTTAATGCTTCCATTTACGCGATGAGATGTCCAGCATGAGATGACGAACCTGCCACCGGTTCACACGAAATCTCGCCGACTAATCAGCGCCGTCCACCCGGCGCACAGTAAAACGACAAGGCCGGCGAGGCTCAGGCACAGCGGATAGAGACTAGGGCCTGTATTCAAACCATGTTACCTCGTTGAACGCCTACCGGAGAGAGACCTCGACCACACGCCAAGCCGGAAAACCAGAGGTAGAACAGTCGGAGATACAAGACCAGACGAGTGTCGGTATCAGCGACGCAAGTGGAGCATAACTAGCGCCAGTCGCCACGGCTCATATAATGTCTACTCAAATTCCGCGACAGTCGCGTAACAGTGGCCGTAGTAATGTCATTCTGAGGATCTAAATGAGGTTTGCTTTCAAAAGACGCTCTAAAGGTCGCAAGCGTCAAGTTACCTTTGAGATTGGACATTGTGAGTTGATGATAGTTAAGAATGCCTTTAAGGTGACAAAGACGCCATTAAGTGAGTTTTAATGACATCGTGTAATAGGGCTACGAGAAGCTGGATGTCATTTTCCGATATTGCAGAAAGATTTGGTACAAACGTACCCTCTGTACATGATTGCTGGCAGCAGTGGTCACGAGGATGTACTGTCGCAAGAAGATCGGATTCCAGACAGCAACGTGGCACTATCGAGAGCGAAGACCATCGTCTTCGGCTTGCGGCTGTGGCGCATCGCACTGCATATACAGCAGCAATTTGAGCAGCTGTTGGCACCACTGGGACACAACGAACTCTTAGAAATGGGTTACTTCAAGGAAAGTTCCAAGCCAGCTACACTGTAACGTGGATTCCACTAACCCAAAACCACCGCCCTTTACGACTTCACTGGTGCCTAGTGAGAGCTCATTGGAGGACAGGGTGGAGGTCTGTTGTACTTTCTGATGGAAAGTGGTTCATCTGCGGCACCAGTGATGACAGTTTGTTGGTTAGAAGGAGGACAGCTGAGGGCCTGCAACCAGCTTGTCTGCATGCTACTCACACTGGAGCTGAGCCTGCAGTTATCGTCTAGGGTATTGTTTCGTATGACAGAAGGACCACTCTCGTGATTATCCCACGCACTCTTTCTTAAAATTTGTATGTCAGTCTGATGATTCGACCTGTTGTGCCGCAATTCACAAAGAACATTCCAGGTGGTATTTTCCATCAGGATAACGCTTCCCTACATACCGCTCTACAGAGTGTTGACATGTTGCCTTGGCCTGCTCGTTCACCAGATCTGCCTTCAATGGGATACTTATGGGATATCATCAGACGATTGCTCTGACTTCAACCACAAACAGCATTCACTGTCACTGTATTGATCACCAAGTGCAAGAGGTATGAAACACAATCCCACAAACTGACATCCAGCACCTGTAACTTTCAACATTCTGAGCACTAAGTGAGTACATTGAGTGCACTTGGCATGTTTTTATTACATATCTTTTTTGATGAATTAATTAAATTAATTTTATTTTAATACAAATTATTTTAATTTATTTTATTTTAATTTTTAAATAATTATACTCATAAAAATTTTCAGGTGTTTAACAAGAATAAAACTACTTACGAATTAAATCAAAATTGATTTAATTAATTTTTCAGAAGAGGGATGTGCAATAAAAACATGCCAACTGCACTCAATGTATCCACTGACTACTTATATATCTCAATCCACATTTATTTTGAATGCATTAGAATCAATTTTCCAAAAAAAAATTAAACTAAAGGTAAAAAAAAACTTCACTTTACTGTCGACTACAATTGAGGAGTGATGTTTCAAAAGGCGATAAGTCCACTCGCGGTCAAAAATTAGTTAGAAGTGAATTTCAACTCTACCAGGTGTGCTACATCGAACTATGTTGTTGCTTTCATTCAAAACCATATTTTTAACCGTTAAATGAGGTGCAAAAATTGACTTTCGGTTCAAAGTGCAATATGAGAGAGAATGAATTTTAAAACTTCACTGCAATGTAACTGTTCTATAACCGTAGCACTTATTGTTGTGGCCAGTGCATTGTCTATGAAACAGATTGGTTTACCAGTATCTTCTTTATGTGGGAGCTTGCAGCTTGTGAAAAATATTGCTGACATGGAAGGAGATGTAGATGTAGAGGACCACTCCTCTGGTCCTAGGAAGCGGCAGAAGGGAGTTGTGAAAAGGAAGATTGAGCAGATGATAAGATGATTTAGTAGGCAATTTTTTCTGAGATTGTCTACTAAATTGATTTTACTAGACGTACTAACTACGTTTTTCGCTTCAGTTTCTGAATAGGAATCCACTTAAATGTGTGCTACTTAACTCTTTTAGATACCGTGATAAGGACCCTGAAATGATGGAGTTTGTGCCTCCTTGTGGACTCAGAGAAGGAAGATTCAAATGCTGTACCATCCCTGAATACCATCTAATCAGAAATAGGATGGAAATCTACAGACATTTAAGCTACAGCAGGACAGGATTCTGTCTTCATTTATGGTTGTCTCCAGTCCGAAACGAAGATGTCATCGAAAAGAGGATGGAAAACTGAAGTTTCTGCAAAGTTTCAGGTGAGAGTAGACAGCATACAAGTCCTGTGTGTCCCAAGCTTCTCAGAGCTCTGTTTGGTATAGGAACAACTCGATCTGATACCATTGCTTCCTCAGTAGTTGCTGGTAAAGTCATTTGTGAAAGAAGAGGAGTGGATCGCAGAACAAAACAAAACTTTGCATACAAGGCTAGTGTGATACAATCTATCGCAAATTTATTGGCTAGGGAAAGTCACTGTAGCAGTCAAAGAAGTAAAATGCTGTGTCTATCTGCAGACTTAAATATCACAAAATTTTTTAAATGTTTAATGAAAGTATCCCTCATTCATTAAAAGTAAACATAAGTGGTTCTTCAGAAACATATTCTCAAAAATATTTATTTTGTGGTTTGGTGATCCTGCAGTAGATGTTTGTTGTTACTGCTATAGAATGAAAGGGATCTAAAACTGACTAAAGAGTTGGTCAAAAGACAAAGGATGTGAGCAGAGCTTTCTGCTCATAAAATGAGAGGTAAACAGTTGTACAAAATTATGAAACAGAAAATGCACAATAGCTTGATTTCATGCTTTGATATGCAGCAAGTCCAACACCTGACAAAACTCGCAATTGATGAGGTTTATTGCACATGGTGAATGTCATATTATGCTCTCTGTATTATGGATACTGACAATAAGTCTCCTAACTTTTATTGCTGAACTTAACACCAGGTTGGTAGAGGTTCAAACTAAGTAGCTTCAGCCATAGTAGATTTTCTGAGTACGCATATGTATGAAGGAAACACTTCAACAATAAGACTAAGAATAATTTCCAATAAATTCTGTACATTAATTTTTAATTAAAATATGAGATAATTGAAATGATATTTTTGATTGTGATGTCCAAAATATTATTTTCTTTTCAATATATCATAAAAATGATATGTCGAATTATTTTATAATAATAAATTAACTAAGGTGTGAAAAGAATTATTAATAATTTCAATTTAACTGCTTACAAAAGTTTTAGATAATTTTGAGAAAAACAATGCATATTAAACTTTTCAAGTTCGACAAAAATTACAGCTGTAGTCTTTAACAATGTCTGAAAATGGCATGCTTAATTATAATTATGAGAAAGTGGTTAAAGAATATAGCATTTGCAAATTTTATACAAAAGGTTATATGTAAATAGTTCTAGTAAGCAACCATTCAATCAAATGACTAATTTTGATTGTTTTCTTTCAATGACGAATGGACATCTGTTTCATTTGTGTTCTGTATTATTAGTGTAAATAAAAGACAAAGATTAGATTCTTGTTTTTCTATTATGTAAATTTGTTTCAAAACACATTATGTCAAGTTGGCTGTTGCAAAATGAGGAAAGTCCATAGATTTAAAAAATTCAGTTGGCAACACTGCCTTTAAATAAAGAGTGGGATTTGTCTCACTCATTCCATTCTTCTAACTTGTTGAAGCTTAATAAATTCTCATACACAAATGAAATTTACTCCACAACTTTGCTTAAATAATTTTTTGCTTTTCCTGTAAAATTTTTATTTGTGGACTAATCATATTTTTAGGAGGTACTCCTCAATTGTTACAAATTTTTATTATCACTAATGCTGTGTACTAAGTGGGCCTGTTTAGTGCAAACTTGTTAACATTCTTCTCAAGCCCCCACAATGTAAAAAAATCTATATATACAAAATTTAACCCTTTGTTTCCTGACATAAGAAAAAATTTACTTTTTAACATTTTCTTTGCAGAATTTATGCTATTGTGGCCTCAAATGACCGTAGGATTTTTGTAAAATTTTATTTTATTTTTTACAACTTTTTTCTCTCCTGGTACTCAGGAGTACTGTCAGACTCCATGGACAGAATCACAATATGTGCAGAAAAATGCTCCAATTTTTATAACTTGTACGTTATTCCACATAAATATTAAATATTTTTACATTAGAAAATTGATTAACAGAAATATGATATTTCTGATTTTTTTTTTAAATTTCGCATGAATTTATTCTAGAGTAACTTCACAATACATAGTAACTTAGCTATACATTTTTTACAGTATATACATATCACATATTTAGTGATACCTCATGAAATTCTAGGAAACAGTTCTTTTTCCCATTGCAGCACAAATACACTTTACATGTACCACATTGTGAATGTGGTCTCGACTGAATTTTATTTTTCGCACACATTTCGCATCGTCCTCTTTTACAACTGAACACTACAAAATGATTTCCTCGGTTGCCAAGACGTACATCCTTCGGAACAGAAACGTTATCCTTCCTTCTCTTTGAGGGAGTTATTTCATCTTTACCAGAGTTTCTCTTTTTGAGATTTAGCACTTGCTTTTCATTCATTAGCCCTAGTGCCACCGGTAGTGGCAGTGCCCCATGTAGATGACTGAAAATGATGTAGGTATTGACAAAAGCAATTTCTATTGCTCCCCAGAAGAGACGGTGCCACCATTTCTTTGATCGCTTGTCAAGACCATAAGTTGAACGTAATGTGTCTGCATGATCCACACCACCCATGTTTTTATTGTAATCACATATAATAACTGGACATGGTATAGTCATAATAGTCCATCTTTCTGTTTTCTTGTCACTACGCTCTGTTCAGTGCCATGGAAGTTTGACGCAATATACACTACTTTATTTTCCCTCCAGTGAAACACTCTTAGGTCTAAAGATGACACTGTGATTTGATTCCCCACGGTTTAGACATTTTTCTTTAGGTAAATTCCCTGACAAACCTTTCCTGTTTGTTCTAATTGTTCCACAGGCAAATGTATTTACGGATTTCTGTGTGAGAAAAAGTGGACAGAACAACTAGTGAGAGGTAACGCGTTGTTGCTACAATAAAGTGTTCGCACAACCTGACGGTACTAATAAGTTGGCCTTATATTTTCCACTTCATCTCATTCACTTGTAACGTAATGCTTCAAACTATTATAAAAAAACAAAGAAGGTAAGTATGTACAATGGAAAACTCAACGGAAGTTTCAATAAATTGCGCACAAATTCAGGCAACACCATGGAAACAAGCACATACAATCTTCTATTTTCACAGCAGCGCGCGAAAAACAATTTCAAGCCCTGACCGCCAGAGAGGTCTATGTATTGGACAATAACATCTATGAAACAGTAGAGCAGAGTTACTGTTACGTACCGACAGACTCTCAGATCACGAAACTGCACCACGAGAAAATAATGAGAGTCAAAACTTACTGGTACTTTTAAGTACCGTCAGGCAACAAAGGGTTAAAGCAAAAAAACTAGATCATGAAATTAATTATGATTGTTTTTAAGTTTGTTCATTCCCTTATATGTCAGTTTTCTTTTCCCTCCTTCAAAAAACTGAAAATCGTATTCATAAATTAATTTCAAACATCTGTTTGGCAAAATAATTTTAAATTCATTATTCAGTCCCAAACACGTTTTATCTCCACATCTAGTATTCAGATATTCCTGACCAGTAATGTTATATAAGAAACTTACTTCTAGCTCACTAATCATTTTAACAAATTAGTATTGTTATTGATGCTGAGCGTCTTTAGTAATACTTGCAGTTATACTGAACAAAAATGTAAAATCTGTTTGGTACTCTATCATGATTTGTAGAAATATTCTTTTATCATACTGAATTGAGAATTCTTTCTTGCCTGCTTTGTTTTTTTTTTTTTTTTTTGTATTTACACGTCTAGTTAATTGGTTGTACTCTGTATCTTTTCTTGCACCTCATCCTCAATTAATTGTAACATACATTCACCACTCAGATATTGAGTATTCCTAAAGAGAATCCCTTTATTCTCATCTCTGTATTTATATCATTTTTCTCAAAATAATAACATAGGACCAGCTGAAGCCCAGTCTGTAATCCATTTATTTCTAAATTCATCCTTCCATTCACCTAGTATAAAATCTGTTTTGACAATATTTTCACCAATATTGATAAATAATACACTATCCATATCAAAATATGTTGCAGCTTTTCCTAGCTTATGTAACATATAAAATAATCTGAATCTCAGATTTCATGTAGCGAATGCTGCTATAAAAATATTTGTAGATGTGTTATTTTCTACACAATAAACGTTGGAATTGTACTTCATCTGAACCAAATTCTCATTAACAAAATTTATATGTATATTATCTAATCAATCATCGAACAACATGTTATACTGTTGTAAATCTATCCCATAATCATTCTTACTGATTTTGTAGCTGTCGAAATTTGCCCCATAATGAAGTCAGACATATCTTAGCAACAGCACATTTTCATGGGTTTACTTTTATTCTGTCTAGATCAAAGTCAATAGCTATGTTTTCTTTCACATATTTTATGTACATGTTATTAGGTTCAAACTTATGGGGATTAGTTTCTAATTTTATTTTAATAAA
Source organism: Schistocerca piceifrons (assembly GCF_021461385.2). NCBI lineage: Eukaryota > Metazoa > Arthropoda > Insecta > Orthoptera > Acrididae > Schistocerca > Schistocerca piceifrons. The sequence continues at coordinate 567,213,018 of NC_060138.1, forward strand.
ATATTACACATAATTTTTAAACAGAATATTGCTTTTATTTCTAGAATTGCACACTTTGTAGATATCTAAAATTTTATATCCTCTTTATATAGCTTCACTTACTTTATCAGTTGTCCATGTTCCAGTAAAACTTCTTGTGTCATCATAGTGATTATTACCTTTATTTATTCTTTCTTCTGCAAATTTTACATATAAACAAAACAATCATTTTTCATTTCTATAAATCTTCGTTTGTACAGGTAAACACGATGATGCAATCATCTAGGTGCCACTACTCTACATTTTATAAACTTATCCTATTTTGACAATAACATCTTGCCCAATATATTTTTGTTGTATGGGCTACCAGATAGTAATCATAATATTGTACCATTGGATAAAGGCTACATACATCGATATATTTTATTCTTATGTTAATGCCACCTGCTTCAGTTCTTAGTTTTATTCTGTTTGTTTAATCATCATAAAAAGGGTATTTTGGATTTAGTAGCTCGACAATCCCAGGCAACTGCTTTAACTTGCTAAGTGTTTTACAGTACTGGATTCATTCAATTACATTTCCACAGCTATAATAAAGTACATCCTGAATTTCGTTTTCCGTTCTTCTTGTTAATGTCCTTTGCTGTAGATTGTCCATTGTTTCTCGATTTTCATTGTTAACTGTTTCAGTTTTAAAACATTTTTACAGCCATACCAAAAAGAACTATGGTATTGATAAACAGTTTAGCTTTTTCATGAAAGTCATCTACTTTAACTCCAGTTATATTTACTTCCCCACCATTAAGAGCAATTTGAATATTATCATTGTTTAAATGAGTTAAACAAGCTATAGATTCTTTACTATAATTTTCCTTTCATTTTTTATCCAATCCAGCAATTCTTCCATTAAGTAAATATTTCGATCTGTATATGCCATGCAAACTTCAGCAGTTGTTAAATAACTTAAATTATCTGTATTAGCTATCTCTAGAGATTGTTTTCTTAGTTCTGAACAATCTCTTTTTAATATACCTGTATCAGAATTACTGTAGTAATTAATTTATTTGCTCATACTGAACCCCAAATTTTCTTTAACTTTTTGACATTACCATTTGATAAATATTTCCCTATCTTACAGTTTCATGGTATCAATATATATTGGGAATCAGTCTTATATAGTTTTCATTTTCCTTTTTATTGAATAAATATGGGAAATAACTTTCCTTTAATTCTTTCAAATCAAATGTTTCTATAAGTTTACTTTTCCTTGTATAAAATGTCTGCTATCTATAATTTTAGATCTAATAGTTTTACAGCCAATAACATTAAATTAGTTTATATGTAGGTAGTATGTGGTTTTAGTGTATTTTCAACACAGTACTTCAGTATGAATTCTCAATCATAATCTTTAGCATTATTATCTATCTATAGAAAGCATCATTTGCTTTAAATATGTGAACAGTATTGGCATTAAAATCGTTAACTGTTATGAGGTTAGGAATATGTATTCCTGTTTCTTGTTGAACTTCATCATCAAAGTACATGTATTTATCAGTATAGGTATAAGAAATTCTCTTTGGTAATCCTTTTTTAGAAACACTTAAACTATTTTCCTGTAGCTATATTACTGCAAAAAATTGTTCAAAAGGCTTCGGGCACTATGGGACTTAACTTCTGAGGTCATCAGTCCCCTAGAATGTAGAACTACTTAAACCTAACTAACCTAAGGACACCACACACATCCATGCCCAAGGCAAGATTCAAGCCTGCAGTCATAACGGACGCATGGTTCCAGACTATAGCGCCTATATCCCTGCATTTTGAATATTTAAAAATATAATAATTTTTATATTCTCCATTAATGCAACCACCATTTTCACAACATTTTTGAAAACCTTTGACCGTTTACATTTTACCTAATTTTCTTCCACATAAACCATCTTTCATATTGCATGTATCATTTATGATTGTTACTTTCTGTTGTGACTTGGCAAGACAGTCGAGCCACGATGAGATGGCAAAAGGCACGCGTTTAAGCTCACGCAGGCTGGCGTGAGGTCTGGAACAGTTAAAGGAGTTGAGTCTAGTAAAAAAAGTATGGAGCTTCTGGAATACTTAACTTTAATCCATAATTGGTGAACATCGGTCTGACGGTACATGCATCACAAGATAAATAGCAAATGATAATGGCGCCTTGCTAGGTCGTAGCAAATGACGTGGCTGAAGGCTATGCTAACTATCGTCTCGGCAAATGAGAGCGTAATTTGTCAGTGAACCATCGCTAGCAAAGTCGGCTGTACAACTGGGGCGAGTGCTAGGACGTCTCTCTAGACCTGCCGTGTGGCGGCGCTCGGTCTGGAATCACTGACAGTGGTGACACGCGGGTCCGAAGTATACTAACGGACCACGGCCGATTTAAAGGCTACCACCTAGCAAGTGTGGTGTCTCGCGGTGACACCACACTTTCTACTTCTGTATGACAGTATTTTACGTGTTTCAAAGCCATATTCATGTTCAACAGATCTCAAATAAAATCTTTTACATTCTTAACATTTATAAGCTATATCACAAACTTCTACATCTACATCTACATCTACATTGATACTCCGCAAGCCACCCAACGGTGTGTGGCGGAGGGCACTTTACGTGCCACTGTCATTACCTCCCTTTCCTGTTCCAGTCGCGTATGGTTCGCGGGAAGAACGACTGTCTGAAAGCCTCCGTGCGCGCTCTAATCTCTCTAATTTTACATTCGTGATCTCCTCGGGAGGTATAAGTAGGGGGAAGCAATATATTCGATACCTCATCCAGAAACGCACCCTCTCGAAACCTGGCGAGCAAGCTACACCGCGATGCAGAGCGCCTCTCTTGCAGAGTCTGCCACTTGAGTTTATTAAACATCTCCGTAACGCTATCACGGTTACCAAATAACCCAGTGACGAAACGCGCCGCTCTTCTTTGGATCTTCTCTATCTCCTCCGTCAGACCGATCTGGTACGGATCCCACACTGATGAGCAATACTCAAGTATAGGTCGAACGAAGGTTTTGTAAGCCACCTCCTTTGTTGATGGACTACATTTTCTAAGCACTCTCCCAATGAATCTCAACCTGGTACCCGCCTTACCAACAATTAATTTTATATGATCATTCCACTTCAAATCGTTCCGCACGCATACTCCCAGATATTTTACAGAAGTAACTGCTACCAGTGTTTGTTCCGCTATCATATAATCATACAATAAAGGATCCTTCTTTCTATGTATTCGCAATACATTACATTTGTCTATGTTAAGGGTCAGTTGCCACTCCCTGCACCAAGCGCCTATCCGCTGCAGATCTTCCTGCATTTCGCTACAATTTTCTAATGCTGCAACTTCTCTGTATACTACAGCATCATCCGCGAAAAGCCGCATGGAACTGCCGACACTATATACTAAGTCATTTATATATATTGTGAAAAGCAATGGTCCCATAACACTCCCCTGTGGCACGCCAGAGGTTACTTTAACGTCTGTAGACGTCTCTCCATTGATAACAACATGCTGTGTTCTGTTTGCTAAAAACTCTTCAATCCAGCCACACAGCTGGTCTGATATTCCGTAGGCTCTTACTTTGTTTATCAGGCGACAGTGCGGAACTGTATCGAACGCCTTCCGGAAGTCAAGAAAAATAGCATCTACCTGGGAGCCTGTATCTAATATTTTCTGGGTCTCATGAACAAATAAGGCGAGTTGGGTCTCACACGATCGCTGTTTCCGGAATCCATGTTGATTCCTACATAGTAGATTCTGGGTTTCCAGAAATGACATGATACGCGAGCAAAAAACATGTTCTAAAATTCTACAAGAGATCGACGTAAGAGATATAGGTCTATAGTTTTGCGCATCTGCTCGACGACCCTTCTTGAAGACTGGGACTATCTGTGCTCTTTTCCAATCATTTGGAACCCTCCGTTCCTCTAGAGACTTGCGGTACACGGCTGTTAGAAGGGGGGCAAGTTCTTTCGCGTACTCTGTGTAGAATCGAATTGGTATCCCGTCAGGTCCAGTGGACTTTCCTCTATTGAGTGATTCCAGTTGCTTTTCTATTCCTTGGACACTTATTTCGATGTCAGCCATTTTTTCGTTTGTGCGAGGATTTAGAGAAGGAACTGCAGTGCGGTCTTCCTCTGTGAAACAGCTTTGGAAAAAGGTGTTTAGTATTTCAGCTTTACGCGTGTCATCCTCTGTTTCAATGCCATCATCATCCCGTAGTGTCTGGATATGCTGTTTCGAGCCACTTACTGATTTAACGTAAGACCAGAACTTCCTAGGATTTTCTGTCAAGTCGGTACATAGAATTTCACTTTCGAATTCAATGAACGCTTCACGCATAGCCCTCCTTACGCTAACTTTGACATCGTTTAGCTTCTGTTTGTCTGAGAGGTTTTGGCTGCGTTTAAACTTGGAGTGGAGCTCTCTTTGCTTTCGCAGTAGTTTCCTAACTTTGTTGTTGTACCACGGTGGGTTTTTCCCGTCCCTCACAGTTTTACTCGGCACGTACCTGTCTAAAACGCATTTTACGATTGCCTTGAACTTTTTCCATAGACACTCAACATTGTCAGTGTCGGAACAGAAATTTTCGTTTTGATCTGTTAGGTAGTCTGAAATCTGCCTTCTCTTACTCTTGCCGAACAGATAAACCTTCCTCCCTTTTTTTATATTCCTATTAACTTCCAGATTCATGGATGCTGCAACGGCCTTATGATCACTGATTCCCTGTTCTGTACATACAGAGTCGAAAAGTTCGGGTCTGTTTGTTATCAGTAGGTCCAAGATGTTATCTCCACGAGTCGGTTCTCTGTTTAATTGCTCGAGGTAATTTTCGGATAGTGCACTCAGTATAATGTCACTCGATGCTCTGTCCCTACCACCCGTCCTAAACATCTGAGTGTTCCAGTCTATATCTGGTAAATTGAAATCTCCACCTAAGACTATAACATGCTGAGAAAATTTATGTGAAATGTATTCCAAATTTTCTCTCAGTTGTTCTGCCACTAATGCTGCTGAGTCGGGAGGTCGGTAAAAGGAGCCAATTATTAACCTAGTTCGGTTGTTTAGTGTAACCTCCACCCATAATAATTCACAGGAACTATCCACTTCTACTTCACTACAGGATAAACTACTACTAACAGCGACGAACACTCCACCACCGGTTGCATGCAATCTATCCTTTCTAAACACCGTCTGTACCTTTGTAAAAATTTCGGCAGAATTTATCTCTGGCTTAAGCCAGCTTTCTGTACCTATAACGATTTCAGCTTCGGTGCTTTCTATCAGCGCTTGAAGTTCCGGTACTTTACCAACGCAGCTTCGACAGTTGACAATTACAATACCGATTGCTGCTTGGTCCCCGCATGTCCTGACTTTGCCCCGCACCCGTTGAGGCTGTTGCCCTTTCTGTACTTGCCCAAGGCCATCTAACCTAAAAAACCGCCCAGCCCATGCCACACAACCCCTGCTACCCGTGTAGCCGCATGTTGCGTGTAGTGGACTCCTGACCTGTCCAGCGGAACCCGAAACCCCACCACCCTATGGCGCAAGTCGAGGAATCTGCAGCCCACACGGTCGCAGAACCGTCTCAGCCTCTGATTCAGACCCTCCACTCGGCTCTGTACCAAAGGTCCGCAGTCAGTCCTGTCGACGATGCTGCAGATGGTGAGCTCTGCTTTCATCCCGCTAGCGAGACTGGCAGTCTTCACCAAATCAGATAGCCGCCGAAAGCCAGAGAGGATTTCCTCCGATCCATAGCGACACACATCATTGGTGCCGACATGAGCGACCACCTGCAGATGGGTGCACCCTGTACCCTTCATGGCATCCGGAAGGACCCTTTCCACATCTGGAATGACTCCCCCCGGTATGCACACGGAGTGCACATTGGTTTTCTTCCCCTCTCTTGCTGCCATTTCCCTAAGGGGCCCCATTACGCGCCTGACGTTGGAGCTCCCAACTACCAGTAAGCCCACCCTCTGCAACTGCCCGGATCTTGCAGACTGAGGGGCAACCTCTGGAACAGGACAAGCAGCCATGTCAGGCCGAAGATCAGTATCAGCCTGAGACAGAGCCTGAAACCGGTTCGTCAGACAAACTGGAGAGGCTTTCCGTTCAGCCCTCCGGAATGTCTTTCGCCCCCTGCCACACCTCGAAACGACCTCCCACTCTACCACAGGTGAGGGATCAGCCTCAATGCGGGCAGTATCCCGGGCAGCCACAGGGGATGCGTGGGACGAGCTGGCCGTCCCTGACAAACCCCCATCCGGACCCCCACAGTGATGCCCATTGGCAACAGCCTCAAGCTGTGTGACCGAAGCCAACACTGCCTGAAGCTAGGAGCGAAGGGATGCCAACTCAGCCTGCATCCGAACACAGCAGTTGCAGTCCCTATCCATGCTAAAAACTGTTTTGCAAAGAATGTCTGAACTAATCTACAGAGAGCGCAAACAAATCGACAAAAATTAAACGGTTATTAAAATACAAGATTGCCTAGTAAATGCAGTAATGCTGCTACTTGAGCACTGCTGACACTGCTCGGCGGCAGAAGGAGACTAAGCGAAATTACACTATTCAGGTACTAAAACGCGATGCTACAACTCTCAAATACTATAATACGCCCGAAATATATGAATTAAACAATGCAAGTACCAAAAACACGCAAAGAAATTAAGAATTAAACTATGTAACAAACGAGTGAGCTAGGAGTATACGACTTGCTGCTCAGCTGCTTATCCAACGGCGGCAGGGAGCACACTGACTGTGACCAACCGACACTGGCCGTTCAGAACAAAAACAGTAGACAAACGACTACGCGAATTTACACTATTCAGGTACTAAAACGCGATGCTACAACTCTCAAATACTATAATACGCCCGAAATTTATGAATTAAACAATGCAAGTACCAAAAACACGCAAAGAAATTAAGAATTAAACTATTTAACATTATAATATCATCCAGAGTAGTGGCTCCCAACCTTTCTTACACCATTACCCCTGAGTGCAATCAGACATTAGCTACTACCCTACCCACCCCTTCTCTCCCACATTACCCCCAACTTTGACACCTAAATAAACAGTAGGATGAAAGACATTTCTTGAAACACATTTACTTTTAAAATGATGAGAGATACTTAGTTTGTGTGTGTGTGTGTGTGTGTGTGTGTGTGTGTGTGTGTGTGTGTGAGTGTGTGTGTGTGTGTGTGTGTGTGTGTGTGTGAGAGAGAGAGAGAGAGAGAGAGAGAGAGAGAGAGAGAGAGAGAGAGAGAGAGACAGAGAGAGAGTGAATGTGTTAGAATAAATGATGAAAGGTTTTGTGGTGCATCACAAGTGCTACTCACAACTGCTTCTCAGATAAGAAAGCAAACTATATACAATGAGGGTAGTCACTTGTTACAAAACATACTTCCACTGCACTACTCCTCCCCGTTGTGCCACTTGCTTAATCTGGGAACTGCAACCCCATTTAAAATCAGACAGATTCAGGTGTGTGCACTATATTTACTGTTTGTAAATCACTTGATTGCTGCACTCCTTACTTCTGAATTTGCAGAAATTGAACTTCAGACTGTTAATGCCTTGTGCAGAACCACTTGAATAATAACGGTAATAATAACACTGTGTTCAGCTCTATAGTAGTCCTTATGTAGTTATGCTGTTTTGTGCAGTCAATTAATTCATTTACCTATATTGATGCAAGTAATGAAGCAATTTATGGACTACTGTAGTTACTATCTACAATTTAGAGAGGAGATTTTCTTGAGATATTTATCACTTAAGTCATACATATCTCACTTTTTCCATAAGTGATGTATGGGCAAAGCACAAAATGTCTGTGTAGTGGGCAGACTATGTGAGGAACCTATAACCTCCACTGCAATAATGCTGGTAGCTGAGAAAAAATTAGAGTCATAAAACTTTGGTAACAGCAATGATCTTTTGAAAATAATTTAGTTTCGTGTCTGAAACAGAATCGAATTATTCAGTCTTTACCCCTCAGAAAATTTGATTTTACCTCTCTGGGATTAATACCCCCAGGTGGGGATCTTTTGTATTCCCTTAATTCATTACATAATATTCTGGCTAACTCTTTTTTAATATGTATTTACTGCCTTCTCTACGTTTCTTTGTTTCACCAGTACTCAGTTCTCTGCCTAAGATAAAATCTTTGTAGTATGTTAATACAACTACTATTGCTCTAGGACAACACAGGTTGTTACTATTATTAATTCTGTTATGCGTCTTTATTCTTTTTCTCATCGGCTAATTTTATTATTACCTTTGCTACCTTTTGTAATTGCTAACATTTTAGTATTAAATGTAGTATTTACTATCTCAATAGCCTCATGAGATGTTAATATATCACTGATTTTATTGTACATATCTTGAACCGATTGTTTAGTATTATTTAACGCTTTATAGCCTGTGCAAACTGGATTAAATATGTTTGGATTTGTTGTTGTTATACTCAGCTTATCTCCTTTTCTAAAATTAGGTCTCTTTTTAGTTACTGCTACCATAGAATTAAGAACTTTCATTATATAAAGTTTTCTCACTAACGACATCGAGTTCGCTGACAGTGGCATCGTTAAATACATTTTGTAAACAACTGACCAAGCTTTAATTTTTCATTAAACTTGGATCTTATTTCTGTAACCTCAAATAAATCGTTTTTCGACAATTTGTTCTCTTTTTCTTGCTCAAATAGTTTACTACTGAACTGATGTATTTGATGTAGTCTCACTAATCCTTCATGTCTTGGTAGTTCGCTTTTTTCAAAACCATCAATATTTGTTCCATAAAAATAATTTACATTGCATACATGTTTTAGCCAATGGCTGTGCCATAATGGCAACACTGGTTTCCATCAGATCAATATAGTGGGTGACCATCTAGTCTGTCAAGAACTGATGATCAGCTGAGCACTCATACCTGGTGAGCCCAACTATGGAGCTACTTGATTGAGAAGTTGTGGATCCAGTCTTGCAATATGACATACTGCCAGGAGAGCAGTGCACTGACCAAATGCCCCTCCATATCTGCATCCAGTGACACCTGTGGGCTGAAGATGATATGGCACCTGCTTGGTACTGTTGGGCCTTCATGGTTTCTTCAGGTGGAGTTTTTAAGTACACGTTTTGGTCTTGTTTCAGTCTTTTGGAATAATTATTGACAAAATGGAAACTGTATTTATTTTCTTCTCTAAGTTTTTTTAAATTCACCAGTAGTTAGTTTTCTGCCTAAGAAAAAAATCTTTGTGGTATGTTAATTGCATCATTAGATATTAGTATATCTTGAATAATAACTGAATTAATTAATTCTGATTTCTTTAATTTACTGGCGCCTCTAATACCAAGACTTTTAGCTATGATTTTGAGTTCAACTACCCTCATGTTATTGAGATTCCTTGTAGGAATAGGTATGTTAAGTGATTTTAAAAAATTAATTAATTCATCTTTTCTTAACCTGTTGCAACTAGTTATATTATTTCTTGTGCAATAATCACAGAGATGGTCAATCGTAATTTCTCCATATTTGCCTTACTTAATAAAAAAAAAATTTTTACACTATGGGTAAAAACAATCTTTAATTTCTGAACAATCTACATATTTTTAGTCTATTGTTCATTACTTTTCATCAACAACAGTATCTTAAAACGTTCTTCACTTGAAATTCCTTGTAAGCGAGTATTATAATAATATACAGAAACATTTTTCCACACACACAAGGTATTCATTAATTAATGTATACAGTGATATGTCATTAATTTACATATTGTTTACACATTGTCTTATAAGAGACTTTTGCATATTTCTGTGAAGTAAAATTATCAATTGGCTTCTCAGCTTTTTAGTAAGTACACAGTCTAGATGTATTACCTCAGGAACTAATGAAGATGGTTTATTGCAATCAATACCAAACGAAAATAAATCAACTGTACCACCTATAACCCCTTTTATTCATAGTATTTAAAGTTTTTTCACTTAACTAATCATTTATTTCAAGGCCATATGTGGTGTTAAATTTCATTTATAATTTTCTTAACACATCATCACACAGTTGAGTAAGTTTTGCATCCTCCTCAATATCTAAGTAACCAGAATTACAGCCTGCCTGGCTAGCCACACAGAGTAACATGCTGTTTCCTGAATGGGAAGACGTGCCAGTCACTGGCATGAATCCGGGTTAGTGTCAAGGTCCGCTGTGCTGGTCAGCCGTTGGATGGTTTTTAAGGTGGTTTTACATCTGTCTCAGAGAATGCGAGCTGATTCCCCTTATTCCACCTCAGTTACTCCATGTTGGCGAGTGTTATGCAAACACTCTCTCCATGTACATATACACCATCATTGCTCTACCACACAAACATTTGGGATTATACTCATCTGGTATAGGGCATTCCCAGAGGGGGTCCACTGAGGGAAGAACTACACAATAACACTGGGTTCAGTGTGGGCAGCAGTGAGGTGTGTGGGCTGCTGTGGCCTGTTGTGGGGTTTGAACCACAGAGGGCAATGGCAGGACGAAGTCTCTCTGTCGTTTCTAGGTCCCCAGTTCAATATGTAATACACAATACCACCATAAACATTCAAATATTTATTTGTTTTTCCCTTGCCATCCAAAACTGCCATATTCACAACAACAATAATAAAAGCATGTAGTGTATATGGACTGAAAATATTATAAGATGAATTTAAAAACGAAAATTTTGTATAAAATATGAAAATCCTGAAAGTCGCAGTAGTCTAAACTAAATACGTAGAAAATTTAAAAAATATATATTCTTAATATTGGACTCTGACCACAATCTATTGGTTATGAACTGTAGATTAAAACTGAAGAAACTGCAAAAAGGTGGGAATTTAAGGAGATGGGACCTGGATAAACTGAAAGAACCAGAGGTTGTACAGAGTTTCAGGGAGAGCATAAGGGAACAATTGAAAGGAATGGGAGAAAGAAATACAATGGAAGAAGAATGGGTAGCTCTGAGGGATGAAGTAGTGAAGGCAGCAGACGATCAAGTAGGTAAAAAGAAGAGGGTTAGTAGAAATCCTTGGGTAACAGAAAAAATATTGAATTTAATTGATGAAAGGAGAAAATATAAAAATGCAGTAAATGAAGCACGCAAAAAGGAATACAAATGTCTCAAAAATGAGATCGACAGGAAGTGCAAAATGGCTAAGCAGGGATGGCTAGAGGACAAATGTAAGGATGTAGAGGCTTATCTCACTAGGGGTAAGATAGATACTGCCTACAGGAAAATTAAAGAGATCTTTGGAGATAAGAGAACCACATGTATGAACATCAAGAGCTCAGATGGAAACCCAGTTCTAAGCAAAGAAGGGAAAGCAGAAAGGTAGAAGGAGTATATAGAGGGTATATACAAGGGCGATGCACTTGAGGACAATATCATGGAAATGGAAGAGGATGTAGATGAAGATGAAATGGGAGATACGATACTGCGTGAAGAGTTTGACAGAGCACTGAAGGACCTGAGTCGAAACAAGGCCCCCGGAGTAGACAACATTCCATTGGAACTACTGACGGCCTTGGGAGAGCCAGTCCTGACAAAACTCTACCATCTGGTGAGCAAGATGTATGAAACAGGCGAAATACCCTCAGACTTCAAGAAGAATATAATAATTCCAATCCCAAAGAAAGCAGGTGTTGACAGATATGAAAATTACCGAACAATCAGTTGAATAAGCCACAGCTGCAAAGTACTAACACGAATTCTTTACAGACGAATGGAAAAACTAGTAGAAGCCGACCTCGGGGAAGATCAGTTTGGATTCCGTAGAAATACTGGAACACGTGAGGCAATACTGACCTTACGACTTATCTTAGAAGAAAGATTAAGGAAAGGCAAACCTACGTTTGTAGCATTTGTAGACTTAGAGAAAGCTTTTGACAATGTTGACTGGAATACTCTCTTTCAAATTCTAAAGGTGGCAGGGGTAAAATACAGGGAGCGAAAAGCTATTTACAACTTGTACAGAAACCAGATGGCGGTTATAAGAGTTGAGGGACATGAAAGGGAAGCAGTGGTTGGGAAGGGAGTAAGACAGGGTTGTAGCCTCTCCCCGATGTTATTCAATCTGTATATTGAGCAAGCAGTAAAGGAAACAAAAGAAAAATTTGGAGTAGGTATTAAAATCCATGGAGAAGAAATAAAAACTTTGAGGTTCGCCGATGACATTGTAATTCTGTCAGAGACAGCAAAGGACTTGGAAGAGCAGTTGAATGGAATGGATGGTGTCTTGAAGGGAGGATATAAGATGAACATCAACAAAAGCAAAACGAGGATAATGGAATGTAGTCGAGTTAAGTCGGGTGATGCTGAGGGTATTAGATTAGGAAACGAGATACTTAAAGTAGTAAAGGAGTTTTGCTATTTGGGGAGCAAAATAACTGACGACGGACGAAGTAGAGAGGATATAAAATGTAGACTGGCAATGGCAAGGAAAGCGTTTCTGAAGAAGAGAAATTTGTTAACATCGAGTATAGATTTAAGTGTTAGGAAGTTATTTCTGAAAGTATTTGTATGGAGTGTAGCCATGTATGGAAGTGAAACATGGACAGTAAATAGTTTGGACAAGAAGAGAATAGAAGCTTTTGAAATGTGGTGCTACAGAAGAATGCTGAAGATTAGATGGGTAGATCACATAACTAATGAGGAAGTATTAAATAGGATTGGGGAGAAGAGAAGTTTGTGGCACAACTTGACCAGAAGAAGGGATCGGTTGGTAGGACATGTTCTGAGGCATCAAGGGATCACCAATTTAGTATTGGAGGGCAGCGTGGAGGGTAAAAATCATAGGGGGAGACCAAGAGATGAATACACTAAGCAGATTCAGAAGGATGTAGGTTGCAGTAGGTACTGGGAGATGAAGAAGCTTGCACAGGATAGAGTAGCATGGAGAGCGGCATCAAACCAGTCTCAGGACTGAAGACCACAACAACAACACATATTCTTAATAGAAATTTATTGTAAATGGAGTCTGTCACAGATCTCATCAACAACCAACTATTTACAATAACAAGCAAATGTTCATGATTATTGACAAAAAGAATAAACCATGGTCTTATGCAAATCAAATTGCTGATGTTTTACGATATGCTCATTCTTGATATGCCATAAAATTCCATGTTACGGAAAAGTACTGTAGAAAATCTAAATTTCAGTCCTGGTCTATGTATTTTGTTTATGAGATCCAAGACGCCTTTTGCAGAAGATTTTCAAGATTGTGTTTATGGAGAAGTTTTACCATCAGTTCGAAAACGTGAGGAACATATAATTTTAAAAATGAAGTGAAAGAGATGTATCAAGGTCAAATAACTCACTTGTTTAATGTAAACAAAATTAAAACCTGACACATAGAAAATGTAAATCGAATAATTGATAACACCATGAAAATAATACAAAAAAGAAACAGACAAATATACAGTTTTTCCTCAAGTTGTTCCTCAAACATTCAATCAGAATTTTTCCTATAGAACTATCATAAATGGTATTTGTTTTGTTGAACTGTGTTAGAAAGATTCCGTCTTCAGCTTTTAATGCTTCTTTATTAACATAGTTACTGAGCTGTGTTAGGATCCTTCATACTCAGCTTTTGTAACAAGGTTATTCAGTCACAGACTAAGTTGGTGACTTGAGTCAGTGATAGCTGTTGCAAAGTCTGCTTAGCTGACACAAACCCATATTCTAGATATCGTTTGTTAACTGCATCACAACCATTTACAGAGGCTTTTATATCCAACAGTCTTCCAACTTTTAAATCAATATAGCTTTTGGACATTTCAAAAATGTAATTAATTCATTTGAAATTGCTTAATTAATTCTCCATTTTTGCATTTGTTTATGATTTTAATTCCACACATGTACTATAAATGTCACTTGGATTGTTGCTGAAATGTTTAATTAACGTTTTCTTTTTGAATTTATGTTTTTAATATTTGTTTGAAAATCTTCAGTTTTTGATTCCTGTTCTTATTTTACTTTTTCAAAGTTTATTTGCTCATTGATCTTGGAGCTGAACATTTGTCATGCTTCAGTTCCAAAAATTTCCATTTATCAGATTGAAATTATTATCAAAAGGCAACAATTTTAGAATTAATAGACACAAAGGAACCCATATTACCCCATCAAAATTTGAATTCGCTATCGATTATAATTCAGCTTTCCTGGACCAAGATATTTAACCAGTTCTCCAGGAATATTTCCTCCAACTGAATCAAACACAAATTTTCTATTTTTAGTCTTATAAAAATAGATCTGAAGTGAGCCTGTTGTGTCAGAGGTATCTAAATTAACTAGTCCAGGGTCATATCCTCTAGGATGATTAGCCACAGCTGAAGCATCAGCATGATTGTATCCATGTAAATCAGCAGTCACAAAAGCCACACAAAAATATTGGATTTTTAATTGTTTCTTCTCCATTACTGCTTTTCCAAATACAAGCTGCTCCAAAAACTTGTGAACCAATGGTTGCTAAATATGGTACTGCAACCAAAAGTAATGGACAACACTCTTATGTTTTGTGAGTCCTGAACTTTTCTCGATTTTAAACGAATTACTCAAATCAAAGGAAATGACGACATATGTGCTTAAAATGTCATAGGGAAAATATTTCTCCAAGCCAAAATGTAACGATGAAATTGGTGGGTACATTTAACAGTAAGGTACCAAAGACACACTTCAGTATATAGTCATATGTGGTAAGATAAATTTGACATATCTTTCTGAACACAGAATACTAACTGAAAATTTTTAATTAGTAGATGATATCTGATTTTATTCATTATATGTTTTCTGGATAGCTCTTTCCATGTAGAAATTCTGAATGTCTAAAATCAGTTAATAATTAGCAGAGAAATAAACAAAAGCTGGGTGCTGCTTTGCTCCACCTCCATATCGCAATCACACTTGCACATTAGCTCCTGCTCGTCACACAGCTGTATCCACTACACTGGTACACAAGGAAGTGTTCGAAATTCGGATTACTAGATGTTGACAGTGTAGCAAAGCTTAATATGATATTTTTAAGCATATTCTGTCTATTTCTTAACCAGTGTTAATGGTTTAAGCTTTGTGTTGCTACAAATTAAGTGGTTTACTATTGTTGGCTTAATGATTAAAATTAATTTTAAAAAATTACCACATACCACATATTTCGAAAGCCTCAACGCTTGCAAACAATTTTTTCGCTAATTTTTTAATAGAATTTCACAATTTAAACTTCAAACTTACCCTATTGAAATCGCTTACTATCGTTTTCAGTGTGTGTTGCTGGAGATATGAATTAAATTAAAGTAACTTTTTCGCCTTGTGCAAATAGTCCAGTGCCAAGGTGACAGGATTCAAATCAGGAAATGTTTACTAGTGGCATATTGAGATTTGAATCCTTCTATAACACTGAATATTTTTTAAAAAATCTTAGCTAATTTTGCACAGGATATCTCCTTATGAGCCAGGGAATTTTTTGGAAAGGAATAGTGTTCTGAGTAGTAAATTTTCAATTAAAATTTTTATTCATTATATTAATATTCTTTGCAACAATTTTAATCATTTTCAAGAAGATTTTATTAGGAATGAAGAAACTTAGAAATTATAATAATGAATTTCATAACATTTCATTTCAAATTAATTCTAGGGCACTCAAAATGATATGGATTTTTATATATAACTAGTAAGTGAGTATGTTGTGTGCACTTGGTATGTTTTTATTGCTCACCATTTTTGACAAACTAATTAAATTAACTTATTTTAAGTTTTAATTATTTTTATTACCAAAAATGGAAATAAATTTAATGTAATTAATTCACCAAAAATTGTGTGGAATGAAAGCTTGCCAAGTACACTCAACGTACCCACTTACTACTATTCTGGTAGTTACTCCAGTTATTCATGTACTAGAATTTCACATCTGTTATGGTTTATCTTGCGTTTACATTAATCTGTAATCTTCCAGTGTTAGTTACTAAAATATGTTACATAGACAAATATATTCCAGGAACTTCATTACTAAACATTAATTACCTTTTGGTTTAGTGGTTTTTTGTCATTGTATATTTTCTGTTTTTCCACTTGTTAACATCTGATGGTATAATCTTCTGGAGTAGCAAATCACCTATAAAGACACTACTGCTTTCGAGACATGAAACAGTGACAATAATGTGTGGTGTTCACCTACTATAATACTGTGGCCACGCATCTTTAGAGAAATTATAAATTGCACATTGTAATTGCACACACTTCTTCACAGTAAATACATATATGTATATCTCCAGTCATTTGCACAATAACAGAAAACGTCTGGCACTTACCGAACCAAATCTTACAACTACTCTGAACTCATTTCTTCTGGGAAAGTCATTCCCCACCACACACGAGCATCTTTGCTCAACACTTTTAGCGTGTGTGGTATAGTAGCCAAATAAGTTTACATTCTTGCTAAATTTGTGTTTCATTTGTATTATGAGTAGTGACAAAGACTAATACAATCAATTTTATTAAATTTAAGACGCTATTATAATATGCAAATCACATATAATCCTGTAAATCGACCTGTTTCACATTGTCTTGATATCTAACACATGTGTGATCTATGGGACATGTAATTCGGTCACTTATGTCATGGAGAGTTTTATCCCATGTAATTAATATGTACTGATTCACCAGCATTCTCTGTTTTATTAGTTATGTACGTTTTAAAAATTATTCCATGTTTTATTGATTTATTTTTATGCAAACAGTAAAATCATAAGTGTTTATTCGAATGTATAAAATTGTATTTGTAAACATATTTTTTCGTTGTACTTTTGTGTAACATTAATGTAACATTTTGTGGTTTACATAACGAATTGCTATTCCCCTTAGCTTATAGTTATTATCTAAATCCATAAATGAACAATAAGACAGTTGAGAGCGAAAAGATGTGATATGATGGCAGTACTCATATGCTAGAGAGCCATTGTTTTATCTGTTAGTGAAAGAAGTATTTTGAAGTAGTATTCAGACTCGAAGTTGCAGAGAATTGTACAGAAGGAAGTACTGTAGTATCAGGGAGTTAAAACGAATATGTTACAGAGGACTAGTCAATTAAACGAAAACTACATGAAATGTTTTCACAGCAGTGAATACAAACAACTATCAGCTGGGTAAGGGAGAGACGACCTTTAAAATTTGTTCTGGTCCGAGACTCGAACACAACCATATTGGTAATCCATGGAAGACTCCCGACCGGACTCAAACTTCCATATGTCCTAGTTCCCGCGTCACAACTTGTACTCATGCACATGTTATGTAATTTTCATGCAGGGGTAGACATTTTAATGTAAAGTTGTTGCCTGCTGCAGTGTTCCTTCAGCATGCGTTAGTATTGTCCTTCTGAACAATACAGTCACGGCAATATGGTATTTAACTGCTGACACCAGCTTTTGTAACCTGCCTTCGGCAGATGAACTGTGGAGACATCTTATCTGCGTCTCATCCACAGAGTCATTAGCATGCATAGTTCGTTTACTTCTTCGCCACAGCTAGTACTCGAGTGTGTTGACACTGAGTCATCATGTCTCATTCCTACAGAAAAGTTACCATCAAAATCACCTTCCAACACGGCCATGCAAACCATGAGTGTCTGAAATCGAGCTCTTCTTCTGTGGCGAAGTTCAATAGAACCACAGCACAAAGTCAGTATACGCCTCTCCGTCACAAGTGGCGTCGTCTGCATCAAAATGTCCGAAGACAGGGTATGTAACGCTGTTGTGAGCAGATATGTGAGCGCTCTCAAGTTAAAACATTCTTATGGTCACATAGCTTAGCGAGCATCAACGTTGACGCCATTCGAAAACGTACAAAGTTGTCGCTGCTCCAAGACATGCTAAATGCAGCAGATATTGACATTGTACTTCTCCAAGAGGCCTCCTCCATGATTTTTCAGGAATGTATGGTTATACAGCTCATGTGTTCGATGCCTCGCCAACTAGCAGCAGTGTCACAGTTCTCCCCAGACGGGGCAGGGGGACGGGGGGGGGGGGGGGGGGGAGAGAGACTGCGAGGCAGATGAAGTACTGTATCTCCTCAACGCTAGGGGAGTGGTCATAAAGGCCTAAGCATCTAGCTCATCAATGTGTATCCTCTTCCGGAGCGAATGACCGCGACTGATCGATCGCTCTTATTCACAGAAAGAGTAGCACCGCTTTTTCAGAGCTGGAACGACGACTTGGTGCTAAGGGGCAAGTTTAATACCACCCAGGCACCTAAGAACAAGCTTCCGTGCGATTCACTGTGCCCTGAGCTTGGGACATTGATCTGTGATCTATAGCTGGAAGATACATGGAAACGTTTCCATGGAAATCGGCTGGGATTCACTCATTTTACAAATCACTCGTGTAGTCGCTTTGATAGGATTTACGTCTCCTGTTCTCTTAAAGCGACATTAAAGAGCGGCACAGAGGTGTGGCCTGTAGCCTTTCTGATCACGAGGCCTATATATGTGCCACCATCCTTCGTCGCCAACTGGTGTTGCGCAGCCGACATCCCTAGAAAGTAAACCAAGCTCATCTCGTTTCTCCGGATTGTCGGTGCACCATCGAGGGCACATGAAGTTCGTGGATGCACCCCCTCCCAATGTATCGTACATCGAAAAGTCTGTGGTTAAACCGCGCCAAGCCCACCCTAAGAAGAGCCTTAGTCATGTATGGCCGTGAGCCTGCTGCTTGGAGGTGGCGCACCATAGTTTTTAATTCACTGTCCTTCTCGAATGTGGCTCCTTGGCACCCACGCCGGAATGACAGACGACAGTACAGCATCTGAAGGCACAAAACGTAGCCCATATGCACTGACACCTTGAAGGGACGATCGTCCAAGGGCAAACAAATGACAGAATAACAAATGAATGACCCGCCACGTTCCACATCATTCAAGAATGTAAACTACGATGAAGGACTCTGATACAAGCCGTCACAACTGCTGACGCCCATCGCATCACCACGCAATGCGGTATTAGTGCAGCGTTCTTCGATCATTACCCACGACTTTATTCTACTCAGTGTTCTGACGTGTTGGCGGTGACAGGAGCCCCATGACTAGTTTTCGAGGCTATTCCACAAGACTTACAAATTGAATTATTTGACGAAATTGCGTAAGAAGAAGCTATCGACGCGATAGGTAAAGGGGTATCAAACACGTCTCCTGGCCCCAACGGACTCCCTGTGGAGTTCTAGAGAATATTTCTGTATTTAATGCCTCCCAAGTTGAGGGAAATCTGTCAGGAGCTTATGTCCCACCACAGTGCTGCTCGCCACAGCCTTCATCGAAGGAATAATTACACTAGTTCACAGAGCGATAGGTGGTGCTCGAGTGTATGATTACTGCCCGCTGACACTCCTCAAATATGTGTGTGTGTGTGTGTGTGTGTGTGTGTGTGTGTGTGTGTGTGTGGCTTCCTAACGAACCAAACTGCTGCTAATCTAATGCTAAGAACAACACTCACACCAATACCCGAAGGAGGACTCGAACCTCCGGCGGCAAGGGCCGCGCAATCCGTGACATGGCGCCTCAAACGGCGCGGTCGCTCCGTTCGGCGACACTCCTCACCTTCAATGTGAAGATATTCACTTGACTGTTAGCGAACCATAAACGACAGACCCTCCCTCTCATCATCTCACCGTAACAGGCTTTCCCAGGGGGCATCAATAACATCTGCACAGCACTGTGTTTGTACTGTGACATAATAGTACTAGCGTGGGCACTAGATTTTAGTCAAGCTTTTGATCGGGTGGATCACGTGTACCTGACGTTTACTCTCCAACACTGCAGTACCCACAGCAAACCATATACGTGATGTGCCTTCTCCAAGCGACGACCTCCAAGGTGCTCATCAACATGACATGCTCATGACTGGTGGGAGCAGCTGCTCTCAGTGAGAATATGAAAAATGAACATTAACTTAGAGCTCGGATTTTCATGATCTAAAATACCTAGAAAATAACCACCAAAATAACCTGAAAATATCTGTGATAGGACGTAAATCGATGTAAAACATATGTAAACTGAGTTACAAAAAAATAGATCTTGAGAAACAAAAAAACCTGACAGGACGTTGGAACTGAAATTACAGAAATAGTAATAAATTTACAATCGCTATGTTTTTCGTTAATAAATCTCATTCTTTGAAGATGTATAAACATATTTATATAATAATCCTAAAACTGTTATAGTGATAGCATACAGAGTTTCTTGAACGTGGTGAAACGTCTGTTGTCGGACAATGTGTATCTGCAGCTAGCAAATCTTTCAACATTTGCAGAAACATCTGGATTGGGTTCTTTGATATTATCATTTAGCTTCAAATACTCTTATTAAAAATAACAATTGAGTACTGCGATTTCTATTCGCTGAGATGTTCCTTTACTCCCAATTCCTAATTCCCGCTTTTGAGTGCGAACCAAGTAATGAGACGTGCTGTACCACGTCTTGTTGTCATTTTTCAAGCAGTAATCGATTAAGCCTTATGCTATCTTTGACGCTAGGCCAGAAACTGGCGACGAAATTACGTACAATTGTATTTTTAAGTAATTTAGAAACAGGCAACTTAAGTGAAAGTTAAATGAAAATCAACAACTTAATTACCAACCTTAAGGAGTAGGACAAAATTTCTGTTATAGTCTTACATTGCAATGAGGGTGAAAAACAAAATTTTCTGGAACACAAACAAATATCAGCATAAACGTGCCAGTATTAATATGTAAGCAAAGACGATTGTGGTTCTATTACCGCCAGTCATTACAAGGGCATGGCATTTAAATGATGATGTAAGCGAGGGGAAAATACAATAAATCGCCATGCCAATAACTAGGAATTATTGTTGTAGCGTTGCTTTAGAACAGGGCCGCACAAGGTGCACGCACCGGTGCATCGCACAGTGCAGAGTGCAGAAGACGGCTGCGCTATGTTGACGACGGTGCAGACCCCCCACTCCTCGGCTTTGCGCAACAGCGCTGCCTCTCACTTCCTTAGCTTGTGTCGCTCGCGCCGCCTGTCTCGACCTGTTTCAAAGCTTTTACCCTGTTGTCTTCGTCATTGCCAAATACTAATGTACACTAGGGGGAGAGCTTAGTTTGGTGTATCGGTACAAAAGAGATTTATATAATAACTGAAATGGTAACAATTTTAAATTTGGTTTCAACACAAATTTATCTTCCTATGTGCTCTTTATTTTATTTTCAATTATGCTATTAAGATCTGGAACAAGAGATTGGCTGACAGCAATTCTGAGAGAATTTTTTAAATTACAATTAGAAATACTCGCACGCAATCTAGTTTTTGTACAAGACAAAACAGAAAAAAACCTTTCACATACACAAGCGGAACCAAACATAGAAATAATCTTCGCTGCTTCTCTGTGTAACTTGGGAAATTCTTCCTTCGGCAAATTCTGGTAGAATTGGAGCAAACCTTTTATACCGTAAAACACATCCTTTCGGTGAACATCGCTTTGCAAATCAATTAGTTCGAAATGTAAATCTGAAGGCGTACTCTCAATATCCATCGAAAAAGGTTTCACAAAAACATCGAGAATTCGCTCCAGGTAGGTAATTTCCTGAAACAATCAAAAAGCCAATGTTAATAAATGAAAGTAATGTAAGCCGTTGTTTCGAAGTACGAAAATGCGATAGATTTTAATAAACATGTAATGTGTACTATTGGTTTTAATGTAATGTTACACTTGCATATGTAACGCAATCTCCTTTATTTAGCTGTGTGTCATATACCGGCACATTAGCTGGAATCGGTCGTTAAACCCATTTTCAAGGGATTGTAGCACCTCGACGTATTTTTCAAAGCGCGCTCCTTCCTGCACAGACGCTGTCAAACAAAAACATAATACCGTTTTGATTAGAGCGGTTATAAAAATAAGGCTGTTTTAATAAAGGTACAATTTATATCTCGCTTACCTAGTTCAGGAAAGTGTTGCGTATTTTTCTCTGAAAGGTTGTTTTTGAGGAGCTTCAGTTTATACTGGAAAGCGTTTATTTTGCTGATCATGTCGTTGATGAGATTGTTTTCTTTTTGGAGTTTCAGACTTAAATCATTTAGGAGAGCCATAATGTCTGCTAAAAATCCTAAATCACGTACCCATTCAGGGTCATGAAAAAGTGGCTCCGGACGTCCTTTGCTCTCCAAAAACTGAGCCATAGTGTGGCGTAGTCGAAAAATTCGGGAAATCACTTTCCCTTTGCTCAGCCAGCGCACCTCAGCGTGGTTGGGAATATCTGGATACTCCTCTTCAAAGGAAATCAAAAATTCTTTGAATTGACGATGAGTGAGTCCATGAGAACCAATGTAGTTCACGATACGCACCATTACCTTCATCACATCTTGAAGACCGATAACTTTCGCACAAAGAGCCTCTTGGTGTGCAAAATAATGAACGGAAGGTAAATTCGGCATGTTAAGTTTTTTCCGCAGTAGGCCAATAAACCCTTTTGCTTTACCGCACATTGCTGGTGCCCCGTCTGTGCTTACGGAAAACAGCTTTTCCCAAGGGAGTCCTATTCCTTCAGCTGCCAAATCAACAGCTGCTAAAATATCCGCCCCTGTAACAGTGTCCTTCAACGAAATCATATCCAGGAGCTCTTCCGTTACATGTAGGTCGTCGTCCACGCCACGCAAAAATATTGCTAACTGAGCCGTGTCGTTAATATCCGTGGACTCATCAAGTGCAATGGAATACGCTAGGAAGTTTTCAATTTTGGCTGCCAGTTGTTGATGCAAATTCTCAGCAGTGACGTTGATTCTCCGATGTATTGTCATTCTGGAAAGTGGTATTCTGCTGTACGCGGGAGCTAATGTGGGATTCATGTCTCTACTACGTCCAACATAATGTTTTTTATTAATGGCCCATCCATAAATGGCCTTCCAGCTCTTGCTAAACGTAGAGCAACTTTGTAACTAGCTCTGAGAGTCCTTTCGCAACATCCCCCATCTTCTTCACCCTAAAGTAGAGAAAAAAAGATATGTTAGAAATAATTTATGCGAAAACGAAAACTAAGGAATCTAAACAAATGTTATTTCGTTTCTCATGACCTTTAACCAAAATATACGTGCTAAAGTACTTGCAACAAACCTCGTTTGTAGATACAGAATTCTCATCTGCAAGAGTTTGCAACTTCCGTAATTCTTCCTCTCTGGCATCCCCTGTTATATCACTATACTCTTCTGAATGCAATTTGCTGTAGTGCCTTTCAATAGAAGATTTTCTGACACACGTAATTAGTGTACCGCAGATTAGACATTTGGCTTTATCGTCACAACGCACAAAAAAGTAGGAGAGTTCCCATTGCGGTTTAAATTGACTTTCGGCAATTTTCCCTTTTTCTGGAGCAGATAGTTCCATTATTCCGGTAATTGTCTTGCGCTTACGTATTCCAATGTTGACTAAGCCGTCTGGCAACGCACAGCGTCGGCCTCACCTAGCAAGCCGAGTTGAGGCGAAGTATGCCGAGTTGAACCGATGCACTGTGCAGGCACTCGCTGCACCTCGCTTTGCACGAGTGCGGTTTTGCGTGTTTGTGCGGCCCTGCTTTAGAAAGTAAATCCCATGGCAACAACCAGGAAATACACTCCTGGAAATTGAAATAAGAACACCGTGAATTCATTGTCCCAGGAAGGGGAAACTTTATTGACACATTCCTGGGGTCAGATACATCACATGATCACACTGACAGAACCACAGGCACATAGACACAGGCAACAGAGCATGCACAATGTCGGCACTAGTACAGTGCAATGCAGGCTGCTATTCTCCCATGGAGACGATCGTAGAGATGCTGGATGTAGTCCTGTGGAACGGCTTGCCATGCCATTTCCACCTGGCGCCTCAGTTGGACCAGCGTTCGTGCTGGACGTGCAGACCGCGTGAGACGACGATTCATCCAGTCCCAAACATGCTCAATGGGGGACAGATCCGGAGATCTTGCTGGCCAGGGTAGTTGACTTACACCTTCTAGAGCACGTTGGGTGGCACGGGATACATGCGGACGTGCATTGTCCTGTTGGAACAGCAAGTTCCCTTGCCGGTCTAGGAATGGTAGAACGATGGGTTCGATGACGGTTTGAATGTACCGTGCACTATTCAGTGTCCCCTCGACGATCACCAGTGATGTACGGCCAGTGTAGGAGATCGCTCCCCACACCATGATGCCGGGTGTTGGCCCTGTGTGCCTCGGTCGTATGCAGTCCTGATTGTGGCGCTCACCTGCACGGCGCCAAACACGCATACGACCATCATTGGCACCAAGGCAGAAGCGACTCTCATCCCTGAAGACGACACGTCTCCATTCGTCCCTCCATTCACGCCTGTCGCGACACCACTGGAGGCGGGCTGCACGATGTTGGGGCGTGAGCGGAAGACGGCCTAACGGTGTGCGGGACCGTAGCCCAGCTTCATGGAGACGGTTGCGAATGGTCCTCGCCGATACCCCAGGAGCAACAGTGTCCCTAATTTGCTGGGAAGTGGCGGTGCGGTCCCCTACGGCACTGCGTAGGATCCTACGGTCTTGGCGTGCATCCGTGCGTCGCTGCGGTCCGGTCCCAGGTCGACGGGCACGTGCACCTTCCGCCGACCACTGGCGACAACATCGATGTACTGTGGAGACCTCACGCCCCACGTGTTGAGCAACTCGGCGGTACGTCCACCCGGCCTCCCGCATGCCCACTACACGCCCTCGCTCAAAGTCCGGCAACTGCACATACGGTTCACGTCCACGCTGTCGCGGCATGCTACCAGTGTTAAAGACTGCGATGGAGCTCCGTATGCCACGGCAAACTGGCTGACACTGACGGCGGCGGTGCACAAATGCTGCGCAGCTAGCGCCATTCGACGGCCAACACCGCGGTTCCTGGTGTGTCCGCTGTGCCGTGCGTGTGATCATTGCTTGTACAGCCCTTTCGCAGTGTCCGGAGCAAGTCTGGTGGGTCTGACACACCGGTGTCAATGTGTTCTTTTTTCCATTTCCAGGAGTGTATATGCAGCCGCGCGGGGTAGCCGCTTGGTCTGGGGAGTCTAGTCACGGTCCGCGCGGCTCCCCCCATCGGAGGTTCGAGTCCTTCCTCGAGCATGGGTGTGTGTGTGTGTGTGTGTGTTGGCCATAGTGTAAGTTAGTTTAAGGTAGATTAAGTAGTGTGTAAGCTTAGGGACCTATAACCTCAGCAGTTTGGTCCCATAAGACCTTACCACAAATATATTCAAGGAAAGAGGATGTTTTACTAAGATCAAATTTCAAAACTAATTTCAAACACGTTAGAGTCAATGCTAACAAGCACACCAACAGTCAGGTTTTAGGCTACTTTGGCACAGAACAGGTATGTGTATTGTTCGTTACTGCCAATGTTAAAAAAAAATTGAACTTCCTGGCAGATTAAAACTGTGTGTCGGACCGGGACTCGAACTCGGAACCTTTGCCTTTCGCGGGCAAGTGCTCTACCAACTGAGCTACCCAAGCACGACTCACGCCCCGTCCTCACATCTTCAATTCTGCCAGTACCTCATCTCCTACTTTCCAAACTTCACAGAAGCTCTTCTGCAAATGACTTGTCTCATAAATCAACGCGAAGCACAAAAATGTAAAAATGACGTCATCCTTGGAAAATAAAATGCAGTACGCTACAGATATGACGGAAAACGCTAAATTAAATGTGTATTTCCCTCTAAGACATTCAGAGCATTAGTACTTGTGATAAATGAGTAGCTCATCAGGAAAGGCAGACTGAACGTAGACAAAATCTGGACATTACCGACAACCTAAAATACAATGAAATGTGTGCGAAGAAACAACTACAGTCGTACGTGGTCCCATTAAGGAGAATATCCGTGGTGAGAGTTCCATCTAGGAAATGTTGCCTTCCTAAGGAAAGAAAAAGGTCACACGCCCTGTTCCCACATCGCGTCACTAGGTGAGCGCATCTTCGTAAAGCTGAAATACCTGTTGGTGTAACAAAAAAGTTGCCCAACAAAACTCATTCGACAGAAGTCAACTCCTTCAAATTTCAAATAATGGTTAACAACCGTCAAATAGTGGTTAACAATTATCCGTCGCTGATATACAGTAGGACTTCGTGTTGTATTTCTTTTAATTTGCTGAAGGTGTGTTTAGTTGCGCAGTATTGCCGCTGATCGTTACTAGTCGGTAGAGATAGGAAGTCAGTGTCACTGGAACTGCAAGAAGCTATGGAACCTAGCAAAGAGGGTGGCGCTCACTGAGTAATTCTTCTAAACTGTCTTTATTTAATTAATATCAAAATCACTACCGCAAATAAGCACCGCATTTGAGCATGCACATAAAAAAATGGGCTTTCATGTACTCCAGGTGATCGAAAGGACGTGAGAGTGTTGTCAGTAGTGAATAATGTTATCTCTCAAATTTTTATGGTAAATAATGAGTCGTAAGTGGGCAGTAGCATGGGAATGTTGTTTGCTTAGAATTTTGTGCATTACAAGATGTAAAAAGCTTAGGAAATAGGATGAAAGCGACCGATATTCGTAAGTTTCTTGTGTACCGTAAACGAATGAAAACAGAAAGTTAAAGTGAGGAAACTGAAATATATGTTACCTATGATGAAATACCACAATATAAAGCTGAGTCAAACTCAAATATATTAAATACCCCAGCAAAATATGGACCTCTGCTTGCTTCAAGTGCTTTGACAAAATGAATAGTAATCTACCGTCTACCGGCCATTTTATCCAGTGTCGGAAATTACGTTGAAAAAAAGATTCGCGTTTCTCTAAACTACAAGTTTTTATTGTATCCGTATCAGCCAAACAATAATTATGATTTCAAGAATGACGTAGACGGCGCGTAAAGAGATATTTCATTTGGACTGGCTGTCATTATATCCACGGGTGGTTTATTCTAAAGCGGTTAATGTTGCTCTTTGTGAATCTTGTGTGCTTTCCTTTTCATGTAAAACGCATGGTAGTCAACATGAGTCACTCATAAGTTTTCCTTCACCAATTTCAGAGAAGTTCACCAACCTACAAAGATGAATACGAATTCCGGATGGCATAAAGATGCAGCTGAAGGGACAAGCAATTTTGCTAATGTTATGACGCTCAATACTAGGCACGTAGAAGACCTCATCAACGTGAATCTTCCAAAATCTGTACCAATTACTCACGCTAAATTGAAATCAATTGTGTGCTAGAATGCGGGAGGGAACTAACTCACACGCACGTGTAATTGAGGTATTTTGTATTTTGCTTTTGCCTTTAACAGTCACGTATTTCGCTTGTGAACAGTTACTTGTAGTCCTAAAATATACGAAAATAAAAATTTCCTTTCAGAGTCCATTTTCTGTCTGAAAAATGTCAGCTACAGGTTGTCAAATTGAAACTTTTACAACATTCAAATTTTCACTAATTACTTGTTTGAAATGCGCTTAGGTACAGATTTACTTTACGATAAATTTCTTGTTGCATTTTAGGAGTACTAAAAATGTCCGGGCTCAGTTCTGACGTTAAGTTTCTCCCTGCTTTCATTTCTGCTACTTCTTGTTACCTTCATCTTCCTTCGATTTATTCTCATTCGATATTCTGTGTCCATTAGACTGTTCGTTCTATTCAACAGATCTTGTAATTCTTCTTCACTTTCACTGAGGATAGCAATGTGATCAGCGAATCATATCATTGATATCGACTCACGTTGCATTTTAATCAAACTCTTGAATCTTTCTTTTATTTCCCTCATAGCTTCTTCAGTGTGTGGATTGAATAGAAGGGGAGAACGCCTACACACCATTTTAATACGTTTTTGGTCTTTCATACGCAAACTATTACAAGACTGTCACCAAGACAGCTCAAACTGGTCACTGTTGATGTGAAATGTCGAAGGTACGTCATGGTCTAAATATGACCTGAGGTTTAAAGTTTCAAGCAGTTTAATTGTACTTCCTTATGTACGTAAACCACCTTCCATTAATACACTCTTGGAAATTGAAATAAGAACACCGTGAATTCATTGTCCCAGGAAGGGGAAACTTTATTGACACATTCCTGGGGTCAGATACATCACATGATCACACTGACAGAACCACAGGCACATAGACACAGGCAACAGAGCATGCACAATGTCGGCACTAGTACAGTGTATATCCACCTTTCGCAGCAATGCAGGCTGCTATTCTCCCATGGAGACGATCGTAGAGATGCTGGATGTAGTCCTGTGGAACGGCTTGCCATGCCATTTCCACCTGGCGCCTCAGTTGGACCAGCGTTCGTGCTGGACGTGCAGACCGCGTGAGACGACGCTTCATCCAGTCCCAAACATGCTCAATGGGGGACAGATCCGGAGATCTTGCTGGCCAGGGTAGTTGACTTACACCTTCTAGAGCACGTTGGGTGGCACGGGATACATGCGGACGTGCATTGTCCTGTTGGAACAGCAAGTTCCCTTGCCGGTCTAGGAGTGGTAGAACGATGGGTTCTATGACGGTTTGGATGTATCGTGCACTATTCAGTGTCCCCTCGACGATCACCAGTGGTGTACGGCCAGTGTAGGAGATCGCTCCCCACACCATGATGGCGGGTGTTGGCCCTGTGTGCCTCGGTCGTATGCAGTCCTGATTGTGGCGATCACCTGCACGGCGCCAAACACGCATACGACCATCATTGGCACCAAGGCAGAAGCGACTCTCATCGCTGAAGACGACACGTCTCCATTCGTCCCTCCATTCACGCCTGTCGCGACACCACTGGAGGCGGGCTGCACGATGTTGGGGCGTGAGCGGAAGACGGCCTAACGGTGCGCGGGACCGTAGCCCAGCTTCATGGAGACGATTGCCCAGGAGCAACAGTGTCCCTAATTTGCTGGGAAGTGGCGGTGCGGTCCCCTACGGCACTGCGTAGGATCCTACGGTCTTGGCGTGCATCCGTGCGTCGCTGCGGTCCGGTCCCAGATCGACGGGCACGTGCACCTTCCGCCGACCACTGGCGACAACATCGATGTACTGTGGAGACCTCACGCCTCACGTGTTGAGCAATTCGGCGGTACGTCCACCCGGCCTCCCGCATGCCCACTATACGCCCTCGCTCAAAGTCCGTCAACTGCACATACGGTTCACGTCCACGCTGTCGCGGCATGCTACCAGTGATAAAGACTGCGATGGAGCTCCGTATGCCACGGCAAACTGGCTGACACTGACGGCGGCGGTGCTGAAATGCTCCGCAGCTAGCGCCATTCGACGGCCAACACCGCGGTTCCTGGTGTGTCCGCTGTGCCGTGCGTGTGATCATTGCTTGTACAGCCCTCTCGCAATGTCCGGAGCAAGTATGGTGGGTCTGACACACCGGTGTCAATGTGTTCTTTTTTCCATTTCCAGGAGTGTATGTATTCCAATTTTGGAGATGGCACGAGTCTTATGATCGATCCTAATAAAACACAGTAACAAACGATATTGTTAGAGATACTTTATAGGGAGTATTAACTTGTTTCCTCCAAACCTGCGTTTCCCTTATTTTCGATAAAATATAATACATTCACGTCTTCACATCGATGAATGCAGTACCAACCACGTATGTAGTAAGTGGTCGACAAAACCTTCTGATTTCAAGATATCTTTAAATGCCAAACTTTGGAGTGAGAAAAAAACACTTACACAGCTCATAAAACATCATTAGAATAATCTGACACAAACAAATCAGTTAGTTGAGCTACTTTCTCCGTTTTTCATTCAATAATGTGATATGTAATAACACATTTGATATATTGATGAAGAAGGAAAGAGACTACTGCATTATTCGTCGTGACATACAGATGTGCGACTCTGTTCTTACAAGTTTGACCAAAATGGGTCATCTCAGTGAAAGTCTATGAGTTTCATATAAACATGTTACGGGATTTCGCTGGAGCTCATACACAGCCTCAGGGAAAAGGACATGCAGAAATTTCTTCAGCAATGGAGATTGGAGTATTACTTGTCGTGTTAATATATTTGGTCCCATCACACTTGACGAGCAAGCGCCAAGGATGCTACTTCTGCCAGATGTCTCATTGTGATAACGCCCGTTACATTGAAGAGCACGAACACATTGGTTTCGGACAGTTTTGTGGGTAACCACCGTGCGATCTGCCAAGACCCACGTCGCATCCCTCAAAGAGAATTCGGGTATTAGTTATTTACAGGCGCGGTCAAACACTTCGTCTCATATCTGTCCGCCCATCGGAGGCATATTATATTTGACTAGTACTAGATTTACAGCCGCAGTTTTCTTCCTGTTTTAGATCTCGTACACGACATTCTCAACGTCTGTTGTAAACTGTTAGTTTACTGCCTAGGAGGTGATAAAATTTGATTAACCTTGAGACGAAACAAAGTAAATAGCCGAAAATAAATAAGACTACGTCAAATTCTTCCTTAATATCTAATTTTTGTCATACACTCCTGTAACATGAAAAAAGAACACATTGACGCAAGTGAATAAGGCCTGTTATACTAGCACGGGACACTATGAGAGGGCGGTGCATGCGACAATCAAACGCGCCACATTACGGCCACACCAAGAACTGCGTTATCAGCCGTGAAATGCTGCAAGTTGCTCAGCGGTTGTTCACCGCCATAGCCAGTGGCAGCAGGTTTGTCGTGGTATACGGAGCTCCTTGTGTGTCTTCAATATCGTCAACATGCCGCGACAGCGTGTACGTGAACCGTTTGTGCAACTGACGGAGTTTCAGCGAGGGCGTATAGGGGGCCTGTGGGAGGCCGGATGGACATACCGCAAAATTGTGCAACACATGGGGCGAGAGGTCTCCACAGTGCATCGATGTTTTCGCCAGTGGTCCGCAGAAGGTGCACATGCCCGTCGACCTGAGTCCAGACAGCGGCGACGTACAGATGCGGGCCAAGACCGTCGCATCTTACGAAGCACCGAACAGGTCGGCACCGTCATTTCACAACAAATTAGGGACACTGTTGCTTCGGGGGTATCATCGAGAACCATTCACAACCGTCTCCGTGAAGCAGGGCTACGATCCCTCGTGCCGTTAGGGCGTCTTCCGCTCACGCCCAACATCGCTCAGCCCGCCTCCAGTGGTGTCACGATAGGCGTTTATGGAAGGACGAATGGAGACGTATCGTCTTCAGTGATGAGACTCGCATCTGCCTCCGTGCCAATGACGGTCGAACGCGTGTGTGGCGTCGTACAGGGGAGCGCCAAAATCTGGAGTGAGTACGACAGAGGCACACAGGACCGGAATCATTACGTGGGGAGCCATACCCTACACTGGCCGTTCTCCACTGGTGAGAGTAGAGGGAACATTGAACAATGTGCGGTACACCGGTCTTGCTATCGTTGAAGCACCAACAAGGCGACATGCTTTTCCAACAGGACAATGCACGTCCACATGTCTCCCGTGCCACCCAACGTGCTCTTCAAGGTGTACGCCAGTATTGGAACAAGGCCGGTACCATTCCAAAATACCGTCACCAACCCCCCCCCCTCCCGCCTACGTATACGCGCTAGACATGAAATGTTTTCATAACACCGTCACCTTTCCAAAGCATCGTTAGTCGACAAGGTCGCACGCAATGTATCCGGCATGTGTTGACTCTCTCGTCTTTATTACTGGCGCGGGGTTGTGACATAGAGAGAGAGAGTTAGCACCATCTCTCTCTACGCACGCAATGTATCCGGTGGGGTGGTGGAAATGGCTGTATCCAATACGATCCCTTAATTGTGTCACATGTTCGACTTCTACCAATAGGATTCAACTATCCTATGACCTCATTGTCGGACATATATAGGTTAAGTTCTGGGACCTCAGTCTTGGTGACTCAGTCAGCGGAAGACTAAGAAGAACAATCATGAAGCACCAGTCAACCTCCAGTGCAGTCACTCAGAACAGGATCAAACGGAAAAGTAAGTATCATATTTCACATTATTCTATCTCGTTCATTATCCTTATTATTCAATGTTTTCACTTATTCGCTAATATCTAATCATTCATCTTCTTTTTTCAACAGAGTCAAACGCAACCATGCTTATCTCCGCAGACGCGTCCGAACCTGCATCATCATTAGCTTCGTTAACCATCTCATCCGGACCTACACCAGCGACAGCCGACTCATTTGATCCAGTAGCGACCACGTGGGATCCTGTAGCTTACATGTTGGAGCAGGACAAGGAGTTGCTGCTATCCGTCCCACTCAGCAACTTGTGTGATGAAGACGCTCGAGCTGCTCACCACACAACGAATTCAACCACTGGGGGTGTTAAAGATCAACTAAATGGTGGTCAGTACTGGATGCCTACATATAACTCATCACAATCGAACACTCCCGTGATAGTGCAACCACCGAGTTTAGATACTGTAAATAAAAAGAATACGTCTAGTGCGGCTACGCTATTCACCACGACATATAATTTAACCTCCAGTGGTTCCAAACGTGTGAACATTGCTATAGACGTCCATCATGGCTGGGGGATCCAAGCTATAATGGAGATTGAAAATATTTCCAAAAGTGTTAAAGTCCCGATTTCCGAGTTCGACTGGGCCGGGATCTGTCATGCAGAGCGCTACATCAATCAACAAATGACCACCGAATATGATCCAACTCATCCCTCACCAGAAATTCGTCTTGTCGATGTCACACTTTCCATTACTACTGTATATGATGACTGCGCCTTATGCATTAAATCAGGTGTCGACAGCGTCTATCTAAGGCATCCATCAGTTATCAAATTATTCAACCTAGACTCCTCTATACGGTTTGCTCTCGAGAGACTGAATCGTTGGGTTCCTAGCATAGAGGCAGCATATAGTGATGTTAAAAACTCTCTACGTGTTAATAATATACATATTGACGATTTTGAACAGCATCTTCGTTCGCATATGGCCATTAAAACTACAGACATCCAATTGAAATGCGTGTGTCAAAAACCAGAGTACTCAGAGTCACCTATCGGATTGCGTGAGATACGTGCAGAATTTATTGCCAACCAAAGACAATTATTTCGTATACATTGTACAGGTTCTAAGAAGAAACGTGCAGATTATGATAACACCTCAGAAATAGTACATCCAATGTATGATTTTTAAATAAATAATTTATATTTAATCTTATCTCCTGTTTCTCTTTTATTTCAGACCACCACTCCTATTATAATCAAATTTTTTAATTCTACTCAAATTATGACCATCTTACTCTTCAAACATGTGTTCCTCGTGTAGGCAGTATAGCTCAATCGGTTAATTGATTGAACTATACCGGCTACACACAAATATTATTATTATCCTCTCAGTTATATTTTCTATATATGTCAAGTACTTGTTTGTACATGGCTCATTTACTATCATGGCTGGCTGGGTGAAGCACCCTCACCACAAGGACTTTGTTGTCGGTGACTGGTCATGTGAAGATTCATGTGAAGAGCAGAAGAAGAAGAAGAACAAGAAAAACAGAATTCTCCTTCCCGATAATATAAGAGCAATTATTGTAGGCTCATTACTCTGGTAACTCATGTGCAAGGTGTCCGATTTGAACATGTCTGTCTATTCTCAAAAACACTCTTTCAACCCAAGTATCAGCTATTGCATGAGATTCCATGATGGAGAGAGTTCGTATTTAAACAAGTTGCTTTTGTGGCCTACACACAAGACGCAGGAATAATTGAACATCTGCAATGATCTTCACAGGCTGAGTTGCCATCGTCAAATGAACAATGCACAGGACAGCATATTTTCATTTAAACAGCTCGTTGCACAACACCTGTGAGCGGTGAGTAATTGATTATTCTGTCGTGTAGGACTAATGCATATGCAGCGGTGTGTTCTGGGAAATTTGCCGATGATTCAAATTCAATTCGAACGTCTATAGGTCCAGACTTAATTATCTCATTCTGTTTAGAGCAGTCTATTACAATGATCGGTGAAAGCTCTTTGAACTTACGAGGACTCAGTAGACACGCCCCTCCCTCTCCTTCAGCAATTTCATAGTAAGAAGGACGAAACCTTGCATACATGTCATACGCGAGGCTGTATACATTTTCATTCCATTGCAGATGTAGATTGTCATATGGGTAGAATTCTGAATTGAGGTAAACTTTGGCGTTAGTTAACTTGCAGTTATCGAACACGGTGGAATCGTTTGATGTATTTGCTCTTCTATCAGTCTGAAACATAAGTATAATGAATCTGGGTGTCTCGATATGACTGGAGGTCTTAATAGCCCATGTTTGTCTGCTCGCGGTCGGTAACACTGGATACTCAAAGATCTCCCATGAGCGGAAGGTCAGTGACAGAAATGTACCTGAATTCAACACTTTCAAAAGCTTCAATCGTTCCTCGTCGGATACACCGACGTGAGGCATTTTCCATATTAATTTGTTGATTGTGATCCTATTCTCTTCTTGAGCTCCTTGAATGTACGAGTTATTGTCTGTCGCACTCCACACGAGAATAAGTTCCTGTTTAGCGTTCATAATAATCTGTCTCATATCCTCAAAATATCCCATAAGTATTTTTAGAGGTATGCATGCAGTAAATCGCTTGTACTCCTGGGGTGTTCTACCCTCCGCATCGTCTATGAACCATCCAGCATTTTCTAAACTATGCAGATCTGCTGGTGATGCCGAGACGTATGTTTTAAGGGTCGATGTTAGACCAACACTGCGTGTACGATCAATCTCAGAACCATTCAGTTCATAGCGAATCTCTTGGAAGAGGAATGCCAATGCGTTGCGTGTCAGCTTGGACCCCACTGTATCGGTGCCATCAGTTTTCTTGAATGACCCTTCGAGATATATGAAACTCTTGCACGGAAGAGTGAGTGTGTCCTGGTGCTGTATGACAATCCTGATTTGATCATTCTTGTTAAACGTGGTTGAAGCGTAAGATTTATGAGAGAAGTATTCTTGACGTATAATTCTGTCATCATACTCTACTGGATTGGTTATATTGAGTGATGACGTCATTGCAGGGTTTGAGACCAACTGATTTAAGAAATTCGTAGTTCATAGGTGTTATCAGTTTGCTGTTCAGTAGCGAAGTGGCGCGCTGTGTATTGCGTGCACTTGTTTTATACCGCAAGCCCATCTTGTTGTAGATGTAATCGTATAATGATTTCCTCACCGCGAAAGTCGACAAGTTTATTATTCTGATCCACAATACGCAGCTCCAAATAGCCCAATGTCTGAGCAGTCACTGGAAGGTATATTGCATTGGCAGGTGTCTCAACAATCTTATACCCCGCTGCAACTGAGGGGAAGAATCCGTAAATAGTGTGAATGAGAGTATCGTTGAGATAGGAATTCGTAGCAATGCTACACTCGACACGTATTGTGCTGACTGGGAGTATATCCACAGACTGATTGGACTTGTAAAATTTAGTTGGATCTTTCTTCAAAATCTGCCCTTTTGTGAATCCAAGCAGGGGTCCTATTGAATGTTTCTGGCTAAAGTCAATCGTTGCATTTAGAGTCCTTATTTCAGATTTAAGTGTATTGATGTTTGCACGTAGTTCAATACCTTTTCCAGACTGTTTTAAGAGGTCGTTTAAATCGTCAATATCGTATGCACCAGATTCTATTTCAAGAATATCTTTTTGACCATTAATATCTAGATGCAGTTTATTGTTAGTGTTGGTGATATTCGGGATGCTGTTGTACGTCTCCAGTCCAATCAATGTAACACTCCATTGACCTGCACTCAAATCAATTGGTGGGAAGTAATTTGCACGCAATACAGATGACCGTCCTTTCAACGTCAAAGTGCACGACATTGCATCTGAACGTCAACTGATGAATGAAGGTTTAAACATCCTGCTTATATACGTTAGTTCTTGTTCTTATTCTTCTTCTTTGTGAACGTCAAGAGAAAGATGATGCAAAGATGCCCGCAGAGGTATGTATTAAAGTCCTGATACCGTTGATAATTGTATAGCACATGTCTTCTGTGAGTGAAGTATTGCTGTAATTCTTCGGGTGGTTGCAGGTCACCAAAGGAGTCGAAATAGTAGACTACCCCAGCGTCTTTCATAACGTACGCCACCCAGCGGGTGCCAGGACCTCCGACAACATCTAAATTCACAATAACGCGTTCACCAGTTTTCCACATAGTCTTAGGTAATGTATCCCTCATAAACACATCACGGAATCTTGGTATCTTGAATTTATGTCTAACAAACTTAAGAAGGTCTGTATTTGTGAGTGGTCGATCTGGTAGGACCGCTATTGGGCTTTTTTTTTATTTATGAATAGACCAAGACCCTTCTTGTACGGTTTCAAGTATAGGCCTTTTCCAATGACTGCTGCTTCCATCATGCGGTTATGTCTTCTCGCCTCTTCTAACTGGGTTTGCGAGTTTTGCGCATTCTTGACTGTTCGAGCGATAGCTGCAGCCCCACCGGCGAGCGAACCTACCGCTGAGAGCGCGGAGAGGGCTGGGATGAGAAAAGGAATAAAACCGCCGGATGTCTTGGGTATTGGTAGAATGCGAGGTGCTTTAACGGATCTTCTCGTTGGTGATTCTTTGTCCTTCATTGCGTTTTTAGCTGCATACATCGCTGTCAGGATACATTTCTTCAAACAACCCTTCTTGTTCTTCATGTTTAGTGCGCGACGTGCAGCGTTCATAACGCGCTTGAAATTCATCACTCCTAATCCTAACTTGATTTTTCCGCGCATGGTTTTATCAACTGCGAATGCTGCGATGCGTTGACCTATACCAATATCGTTTCTTTTCCGTATCGCCTTAGCTTTATCAGCTAAATTCCTATCTGCAATGTGACGACTTGGTAGATCTTTATTTGCTTCGTATGCAATGTCGTGTTCCATGCACGCTTCGTCAAGCAGATTCACTCCCTTATCACCTCGCGCCAAGCGTTTCTGAAGCTTTGTCCCAGGTCCGCAGTAGATATACCCCGGGATGTGTAATTCCAAAGGTAGTTTGTCCAGAACACCACCGCCTCCTCTAATGTGCCCTCGATCGCGCATGTCAGGCTACTGTGGTGGTTGTGGACGATGAATGTTCATTATATAGCAGATCCCTGGCATCAATCCAACTGTTTTGTGTAGCAGGAAAACCAAGCCATTTCACTAGGGCTTTATTTCCAAGTCGTCTTATGACTCTCTCCACGAGAAAAAGATCTGGTTGTGAGCTCTTCTGCATCTCCTCAGTGTAGAAGGAGCCTGCAATTTCTTCACCTTTACTGTCTTTCAATAAATAAGTTCTAGGATTCGTTCGCTGCACATTTGAAACTGTAAATATCTCAGTTGACCAGTTCGGTAGGTATGATTTCTCAAATGCGGTCTTGTGTTTTGAGATACGCACCAAATCACCTACATTAAATTTCTGTTTGCGTGGATCCAGTATCTTAATGTGAAAGTATACCGTATCCATGAGTGTGTTATCACGAACATCAATTGGCCGCATTTTTATTGTGCTATGTTTGGTTCTATTATATTGAGCAATTATTTCTGGGAGGATATCTGTCCATTTGTATGAGCCACGAAGGTTAAACCGCATCCACATTCTGCCTTTTATTGTTCTGTTCAAGCGCTCTACGATACTTGCCTTCAGGTGAGTGAATGTCGAGTAGTGATGTATTCCATACCGCTGCATCACTGTCTTGAAGTACCTATTGTAGAACTCGCCACCATTATCGGTTTGGAGATTGTCCGGGCATCGATTGGTTCCTATCTGTAGCAAGCGTTCAAAAGCATCAGCGACATTTGGTCCGGTTTTTGTCTTGACTGGTACTGCCCATGCAAATTTGGAGTATATATCAATAACAATTAAAATGTATTTGAAGCCATTATTCTCATGTGAATATTGTCGCATATCTACAAGATCAGCTTGCCACAAGTCATCCATCCCTTTAATCATGACATGCCTGCGCGGGTATGTTTTGCGTGCTGGTTTGTGTAGTTCTCGAACTACGATCTCCATACTTATTCGATGATACCTCTCTCTCGAAGCTCAGAGATTATGGAGATAACTTCATTCGAATGAGCTGTATTACCTGCAGCAGCTGATGCCATGAGCAGACGTAGTCGATCTATTAGTTCGTTGGGGTCATCATAATATATATACTGAGGGACTCGATTGTTCACTGTCTTAAGACCAATGTCAATACCATCTCCGCTGCTGGCACCGTTGTTGTTGTTTTGGTCTTCAAGTATTGGTTTTATAATGGTTTTATACTTCCTGTTGGTTAGGCTTTTGGTGATCTTGTGTACACCAGTCATGTGTAGTATTTGACGGTACGTGTCCTTATCACTAACTGAATAATTTATAGGTTTTTAGTTGGTCTTAGGAAAATAAGATTCATTAAGCCTGGTGTTCGGTCAAACTGTCTATCAGCTATTTGTATTTTGTCTTCTGTTACAGTTATGGGATGTGTACCCAACATGTATGGTCTTCCTGGGCTAACGCCGAATGTTCTATCTATCTGGCCTGGTGCGTGACTAATAATGAATTCATCAATGGCTTCACTGTCGTTTTGGGTCGTTTTTGTTTTTGGTAAGAGCTGTCGGAGAGACTCAGTAACGGGCTTAAAGGTCTCTCTTAGTGTACTGATTCAGAAGGGTTTGGTAATAGGTCTCTAGTTCCCTGCGCATACTTGCAACTTTAAGAGCCATAGCTTGAATTTTCGCATCCATGCACAAGCGAATGTTCTGTCTGTGTACACCAATCATCTCAAGTTGAGAGGTGGACATACGCGCGAATTTGTCCATGGTATGACGTAGACTGATGTGTTAACTTCTATTACCTTGTTATATATGCAAAAATTCTTGAAAGTTTCGTCTGTATCTACCATCATACAGTTTTCTTGTTTTATCAATAACGAGAAACCCATACTGTGAATGGTTCCAACAGTCTGCACATATCTTTAAGAAATCATTGAACGAGATATCCGTCCCCACATGTGCTTGGTAAATGTGTCTTAAATTAAGATTGTCTTGCTTGAAGGCTATAATGAGATTTGCGTTATCCCTAACAAATTGTTTGGGGATTCTGGAATATGTTTGACTTAGATAAAATACGTCAGCATCCATATGGCGACCGAAAGAGAAATATTTGCGAATTTGGTCTTGGTTTTCTACTGCAACATCGTCAAATATGAATACTGTGTTTGGTTTTGTTTCTTCAGGTGGGGGGATATCAGAGCTTTCACTGAATGTTGTGTATGTAACGCCATCTACACCCCGAAATATCTCATGCAATAGCTGATACTTGGGTTGAAAGAGTGTTTTTGAGAATAGACAGACATGTTCAAATCGGACACCTTGCACATGAGTTACCAGAGTAATGAGGACATTAGTCTTGCCGCAGTTGGATGGGCCTACAATAATTGCTCTTATATTATCGGGAAGGAGAATTCCGTTTTTCTTGTTCTTCTTCTTCTTCTGCTCTTCACTTGAATCTTCACATGACCAGTCACCGACAACAAAGTCCTTGTGGTGAGGGTGCTTCACCCAGCCAGCCATGATAGTAAATGAGCCATGTACAAACAAGTACTTGACATATATAGAAAATATAACTGAGAGGATAATAATAATATTTGTGTGTAGCCGGTATAGTTCAATCAATTAACCGATTGAGCTATACTGCCTACACGAGGAACACATGTTTGAAGAGTAAGATGGTCATAATTTGAGTAGAATTAAAAAATTTGATTATAATAGGAGTGGTGGTCTGAAATAAAAGAGAAACAGGAGATAAGATTAAATATAAATTATTTATTTAAAAATCATACATTGGATGTACTATTTCTGAGGTGTTATCATAATCTGCACGTTTCTTCTTAGAACCTGTACAATATATACGAAATAATTGTCTTTGGTTGGCAATAAATTCTGCACGTATCTCACGCAATCCGATAGGTGACTCTGAGTACTCTGGTTTTTGACACACGCATTTCAATTGGATGTCTGTAGTTTTAATGGCCATATGCGAACGAAGATGCTGTTCAAAATCGTCAATATGTATATTATTAACACGTAGAGAGTTTTTAACATCACTATATGCTGCCTCTATGCTAGGAACCCAACGATTCAGTCTCTCGAGAGCAAACCGTATAGAGGAGTCTAGGTTGAATAATTTGATAACTGATGGATGCCTTAGATAGACGCTGTCGACACCTGATTTAATGCATAAGGCGCAGTCATCATATACAGTAGTAATGGAAAGTGTGACATCGGCAAGACGAATTTCTGGTGAGGGATGAGTTGGATCATATTCGGTGGTCATTTGTTGATTGATGTAGCGCTCTGCATGACAGATCCCGGCCCAGTCGAACTCGGAAATCGGGACTTTAACACTTTTGGAAATATTTTCAATCTCCATTATAGCTTGGATCCCCCAGCCATGATGGACGTCTATAGCAATGTTCACACGTTTGGAACCACTGGAGGTTAAATTATATGTCGTGGTGAATAGCGTAGCCGCACTAGACG
This sequence comes from Schistocerca piceifrons, assembly GCF_021461385.2. NCBI lineage: Eukaryota > Metazoa > Arthropoda > Insecta > Orthoptera > Acrididae > Schistocerca > Schistocerca piceifrons. The sequence goes on from NC_060138.1 coordinate 567,253,489, forward strand.
TATTCTTTTTATTTACAGTATCTAAACTCGGTGGTTGCACTATCACGGGAGTGTTCGATTGTGATGAGTTATATGTAGGCATCCAGTACTGACCACCATTTAGTTGATCTTTAACACCCCCAGTGGTTGAATTCGTTGTGTGGTGAGCAGCTCGAGCGTCTTCATCACACAAGTTGCTGAGTGGGACGGATAGCAGCAACTCCTTGTCCTGCTCCAACATGTAAGCTACAGGATCCCACGTGGTCGCTACTGGATCAAATGAGTCGGCTGTCGCTGGTGTAGGTCCGGATGAGATGGTTAACGAAGCTAATGATGATGCAGGTTCGGACGCGTCTGCGGAGCTAAGCATGGTTGCGTTTGACTCTGTTGAAAAAAGAAGATGAATGATTAGATAATAGCGAATAAGTGAAAACATTGAATAATAAGGATAATGAACGAGATAGAATAATGTGAAATATGATACTTACTTTTCCGTTTGATCCTGTTCTGAGTGACTGCACTGGAGGTTGACTGGTGCTTCATGATTGTTCTTCTTAGTCTTCCGCTGACTGAGTCACCAAGACTGAGGTCCCAGAACTTAACCTATATATGTCCTACAATGATGTCATAGGATAGTTGAATCCTATTGGTAGAAGTCGAACATGTGACTCAATTAAGGGATCATATTGGATACAGCCATTTCCACCACCCCACCGGATACATTGCGTGCGTAGAGAGAGATGGCGCTAACTCTCTCTCTCTATGTCACAACCCCGCGCCGGTAATAAAGACTAGAGAGTCAACACATGCCGGATACATTGTGTGCGACCTTGTCGATTAACGATGCTTTGGAGAGGTGACGGTGTTATGAAAACATTTCATGTCTAGCGCGTATACGTAGGCGGGAGGGGGGGGGGGGTTGGTGACGGTATTTTGGAATGGTACCGGCCCTGTTCCAATACTTACGCCAACTACCCTGACCAACATGATCCCCAGATCTGTCCCACATTGTTTGGGACCGGATGAAACGTCATCTTGCGCGGTCTGGACTACCGGCACGGAATCTGGCCCAGCTGAGGCATCAGGTGGACAGCGCATGACAAGCCATTCCACAAGACTACTTTGGGCATCTCTACGGGCATCTTCATGGGAGAATTGCACCTAGCACTGCTGCAAAAGGAGGGTATACACAGTACTAGCGCCGACATTGATGACTTTACTCACGTGGGTATGGCTCCGTCTTTGTGATCTTGTGTTGTATACGTCCCCAAGAGTGTGTCAATAAAATTTCCCTCTGCTGGGTAGAAATGTATATCCTATCCCTGGATAACCGATATTTCACGCAGAAAGTTTTCTTTATTTCCTCTGATAACTCAAACAAAAGCAGCAAGGGTAACGAAAGGAGAAATTTCTAAAGGGAATTAAAGCTCAGGCTGAAGAAACAAAAAACTCTGACGTTTTGTAGATGCCCTTGTAATTCCGTTAGACACAGCACTTGGAAGAGCAGCTGAACGTAATTATTAATGCCTTGAAAAGAGGTTACAGAGGGACACAAAAAAAGCAAAACTTGGCTAATGGAACATATTTGAATTAAATCAGGCGATGGTGATGGAATTAGATTGGTAAATGAGACGTTAAAAGTGGAAGCTGGATTTTGCTGTTTGGACAGCAAAATAAAACGGTTACTGATGTAGATGTGATATAAAATTCAGACTGGTCATTACAGGAAAAGGATTTCGGAAACAGAGAAATCTGTTGACTTTGAACACAAAGTTATGTGCTAAGAAGTATTTTCCGAAGGAGTGTAGCCTTGTAAGGAGTCGGCCCTGGTGGCCGAGCGGTTCTAGGCGCTACAGTCTGGAACTGCGCGACCGCTACGGTCACAGGTTCGAATCCTGCCTCGGGCATGAATGTGTGTGATGTCCTGAAGTTAGTTAGGTTTAAGTACTTCTAAGTTCTAGGGGACTGATGACCTCAGAAGTTAAGTCTCATAGTGCTCAGAGCCATTTGAACCTTGTAAAGAAGTGAAGCATGGCCATTAAAAACTGCAGACAAGAAGAGGAGTTTCCGAAATATGGTGCTACATGAGTCAGCTGAAGATTATTTCGGTCCATCGGATAGTAATGAAGAGGTATTGTATAGGACTGGGGAGTTATTGTATTTATGGCACAACTTGACTAAAAGCAGGGATTCGTTGATACGACAAATGTTGAGGTATCAGGTAAACGTCATTTTGGTAATGGAAGGAAGTACGGTGGGTAAAAGTAGTCGAAGGAGAGCAAGGCTTGACGACAGTACGCAGATTCAAATTGGTGTAGGATGCAGTTTATGCGTCGATGGTGGGACTTGTACAGGGTAGACTACAATGGAGAGCTGCAGCAAAGCAGTCTTCCGATGGCGTACACACCAATACCTTCCCGTAAGAGTAAGATTTAGTCCTCGTCCTAAAACACCTTAAAGAAACCTCTGTAAGGAGTTAGAAACGTCAAGTACGGAATGTACTATGCAGTAAAACAGTTAGGGCATGTCTTGATTTGTGCCCGGGAGCTCAGCCCGTAGAGCATTACCTGAGAAAAGCAAAGTCTGCGTAACACACGTCTTTGAAACATAATGAATATGTTTTTGTCGAAAAATGTTATTATTCGTTGCTTTTAACTTAAATAGCGTAAAATTAAAAGTAACTAATTTGCTGTTTCTATGTATTCAGATACAACAAATATGGTTTTAGTATGCCATGAAATCTGTTTACGTTTGTAGCTGTAGATAAATAAAGTTCTGAAAACTGAAAAATTTTCCCATTTAAAGTAAAACAAAAAACTAAATCCATTTTCTTCGTAACACGTCACAATTATTTAGACCGACAACAAAACCACAACAATCTCCAGCTGGATATATCTTCGCCCTCTCCGGGACTCCACGCAAAAATATTTTTCCGAGTCACAATCTCCCGCACCTGAATTGTTTGCCGGTTGCTGACGACGAAATTCCCCGAAAGGCTGTCGAAAGGCATTATCTGCTTCCTACCCGTGAAGGTGGTGAGGGGATTTGGTAGGGCTTCGGGGATTTTGCCGTGAAAACCGTGGGAGCCTACCACACAGCTCCGATCTTTCGAAGAGTGGTTTCATCAGCAGCCTAAATGCTTCTACGAAAAGCGGAGTGGATTTTTGTCTCCCACAGGGAAACAGCCTCAATGGTAGAAGAATTCTAATCATTGGTTTTCGTCGAATAAGTTCATGTGGTGTAGGGATACACTTGGTGATACTGTGAATGAGGCTATAGTTATTCTTCTAGAGTAGTAGTCGGTTCTCCGCTTACTGGGACACTGCGGAAGTTGTATTGCGCCCTGCCGATCAGTGATTTAGTGACGTTTGCAGTAACTTTCGCGCTTGCTTTGACTTCGTGGGACACAGCTCCACAATTAACGCACAACGGTACATAGACAGTGCAAAAGCTGAAGGGCTTCCGGAACGTTAACAGAAGGCATTATTCTGCTGCAGAATAACTCCCGGCAATATGTTGCCAAGGTTGTTTCGAATGCACTGCAGAAGTTTTGGTGGGAAGCAACATATTCGTGGTCGTCGATTTGATTCGGGCGGAGAGGCATACGCTAGTTTACATTCATTGTTACACAGACATATGCAAATATTTTTCCATGAAGACAAGGACCGTATCGCCCCACAGTGGGCTAAATGTGTTAACGACTATGTCGAATACTTTTGTAATAATAAACAGTTCGCTTATTTTTTTCCATATATCTCGTTTTCATTTGACTGTCCCTTACATCAATTGTGCGAATGCATTGTTGCCATTTCGAGTTTCTCTTTTCACATCAAGCTTTATCATAATCCCATTCGGCCTTTCTCCCTAGTGAGATTACACCATTTCTCGTCGTTGACTGCAATTGTGGAGCTACAATTTTAGTGGGAGTTATTGCCAATCAAGTAAATGAGAATCATAATTTAAGCAAGTAAACAATGATGTGTCACTTAGCGTAGTTTGCGTGAATTTACGTGTTATCGTTAAGGCAGAGGAGTTAAGGGCTGTAATTAGGCGGCAATGAATCATAAACTACTTTTTGACGTTATTATACTTAGTTACTGCAAACATTGGTAGTGGAGGCCTTATTATCATAAACTGAAGCAACTCTGAACTTTTAAATTTGTATTTTTGAGAGATTTCACTTATACGTTTTGTTAACTCACCAAGCAAGGAAACAATGATACGTCAATAATAAGCCATGTTAAGTGCACCCACTTTTCAAGCAAAGAATGTTTGTACATGGAGATCAACATGATTACTCTCTGCTTCACAAATATGTTCCGGGCAGAGGGTTCGTCGAACCACCTTCAAGCTACTTCTCTAACATTCCATTCTCTATCAGCGCGCGGGAGAAACGAACACTTGAATCGTTCCTTGGGAACGCTGGCTTCTCTTATTTTGTTGTGATGGTCATTTCTCTCTATGTAAGTGGGCGCCAATAAAATATTTTCACACTCTGACGAGAAAGTTGGTGACTGAAATGTCATGAGAAGATCCTGCCACAGCGAAAAACGCCTACGTTTTAATGTCTGCCACACCTTCTCGCGTATCATACCTGTGGCATCCTCTCCCCTATTTCGCGATAGTACAAATCGAGCTGACTTTCTTTAACTCCGTCAATGTTACCTGATGAAGACCACACACCGACAACATTACTCCAGAAGAGGGCGAAAAAGCATATTGTAACCAGTCTCCTCAGTAAACCAAAATACGCCCACAGGAGTCGAACAGACACCTCGCGAATCTGTATAGATCAGCAGTAAACAGACACTACCAATATTAATGTCTTTCTTCGTTAAGTGTGTATGTTTGTGTGAGCACTACGTAGGAATAAATCGCTAACATCTGTTTTTTAAACAGTGAGAAATTATCACTTAATACTAAAAGAAATAACAAAATAACGTGATATCATTGTTGCAATGCTGACAGAAACCATTAAAATGAATAAACATAGAGCTCAAACAATATAATATCTCTATCTATATGTAAAAATTCATCACAGCTAGTGAGTGTAATTGTGACTAAACACTAGCACAAAAATTATGTTTAAACCTTTACTAAAATTATTAGTAATTGATTACATCAGTCCTTTATGTGGTAAGGTTTCATGTCGTGATGAGGGTACATTCCCTTCACTTTCTTATTGTTGGGGTGACTTAATACATAGGCTCTATTATTAGGTATAGAAATGATGCTATAAGGTTTTGAGTACACAAGTGAGTGTTTCTTGTTCTGTGTTTTAAGCAATGATGCTTTTGAATTGGTATTTAGTAGTACTTTTGTGCCCACTTGGTATGTCTGTGTTTTCTTCAGTTGTTGTCCGTAATAATTTTGCTTCTGATGTTTTCCCTTCAATGTGGCTAATGCTCGACACTTCTTGCCCTCTCAATGCATGTATCTTGGGTAAACAATTAATCCATTCATTGTTCTCTCTCTTATTCATGATTAGTTTTGTTGGTGTAGACTCAGTTTATAAATGAGTTACACTGTTACAAATATCTTAAAATTGCTACAAATAATCCATCCACAATGTCTGTCTATGGTAGGAACATGTTCTAATACATCTATTTAATTCACGAAATAACTTCTCAGTTAGATTAGCTTCCGTGTAGAATCTGGAAATTAAAATTTGTCTACTCCCATCGTTTTATAAATATCTCGTCTGTCGGTGTCTCGTAAAACTGCCTGCATTGTCAGACAACAAATAGCCTAAGTTTCAAATAGGCGGCATGTAATCCGTCGTGAGTCTGTGTCTGAAGGACAGCGCAGTACATGCCTTGTTTGGATATAATTTTACATTTTTAGTCAATAGATCGTAGAATCCAACAACGTTTTCAACATTTCCTCTAGAATGAGGCAAGGGTCCCATTACATCCCTCTAGCTCCATGGTTCGAAGGTTTTGCCTTCTGACATATTTGACACATCTTTCTCGTACTTTGCACAGTTCTTCTTAGATTGGGAATATGGCAGTACCTTCCAATTTTTTCTGAGCATGTGTATACTTCACAATGTCCCCAACCTACGTGTGTATACCACATTATTTTCTGAACATAGTCTTGTGGATGGAAGCACACTAATTGTTTGACTGAGGATGTCTTCTGTGGAATAAGACATTATCATGCAATTGATGCAGCTCATATATTCTTTGCGAATTTTCTGCCTAAACCTACTGAATGATGTGATTCCATGAGGAACTGTTCACTGTAGTTGTGGCATGTTCCTGCACATTCTAAAATATGCCCTTCGGTTTTCCACATCCTTCATTAGCAGAACTTTAAATTTCGTTGTTTGGTCTTCTATTTCCGTAGCTTTGGGTAGTCCTTCTGGTAGTCTTGACAGGGCATCACGAATAATATTGTCTCTGCCATGGACACATATACTATCAAAACAGTATTCTTGTACAATAAGCGTCCATTTAGCTAATAGAGGATGTAAAAGCTTGCAATTATTCAGAAAGCTAGATAATAATGAAATTTTCGAAATGTTCACGTAACTGCCAATACTTCCAATTTTGCGGTTGCATAAGCTCGATCACAGTTAGTGGGCAGTCAACTTGCATGAAGTACAGCACAGAAGGTATGTACACCATCAACTAACTGGATCAGATGTGGGCAAGCTCCCACTCAGGTGTTGCAAATAACATTTGATCCACAAGTGGTGTGACCAGATTACGTGATTCAGGCCCTAAGACAGTATTTAGTGCAGAAATGGATATACCCGAGCTCGCATTAAGACCGAATGGTAGTATAGTAAATTGGTAACTGTACACCAAGCAAAGGAAGGCAGTAATCCTCTTTTGATTCCAAGTCTAATAGGACTTGCCGAAATTAATATCTTAAATCTATTGTCAAAACAAATCTTGATAACAGGAAATTTTTGCATTAAATTTTCTGTGTTGGGGGTTGTGTTGTTACTGAAAGACTAGTCTTATTTATTTCGCTGGCATCCAGAATCGAGCAAACACTCCCATCTTACTTGGGTATCACATGTAATGGATTAAAATAATGACTACTGGACAGCTCAATTATGTTCCAGCTATGTATTTGCTTTATCTCTCGGTCTGTGGCAGATCTTAGACCCAAAGAATGTAGTAATACCTGCGACAGTATGTTTTATGAGGTTTCTCATTTAAATGACTGACATATCCTCTTACAATGCCTGGTTTCTCTTCAAATGCCATAGCATTATTGTTTCAATTCCTGCTTTTGTTGAGGCATCAGGGCATTATATTCAGTTACTTCTGTACTGATCTTCTGTAACATGCTTAGGTTAGAATCACTAGTCTGTGGGTTGATGATCTTCCAGCTATTATCCTGAGTGATGAATTTTATCGCAATCCTTTGAGAACAGCTCCAATGGAGTTCCTACTTCTGTACCAGATTAACTGTCAGAGGCACTCCACCTATAGTTAACATGGGCTTACTGGAGGCGAAGTTAGTTATTGCATTCATCTCTCTGAGTAATTCGTACCCCAAAATTAAGTCCACAACAAGATTATCTATAACTCCATTACTGAGACGCATTTTGATTTTTGTTTGCGGGTTAATTGAATGACAGCATCCTCCTACAGGAGCAAGTATTTCGCTGTTCGCCATGGATAAGTCAACAAATTTGCTCGTTCCTGTAATCTCTTCATAAAAGCTGTGGAGATAGCATTTACGCTTGCGCCCGCATATAAGATAGCTACAGCTTTGAATCCACCAATGCTCACATTAACAGCTGCTTGCGGCATGGTTTTCGGTTTTATCTTACAGAGTTTGTCACCATGCAATAATTCGTCCCTAATGTCAGCACCATGATTGTACCTCATCATCTTAATATTACTGTTACATCCCCATTCACTAACTCCGACCGGCCTTTCGGGGCTAAAATTGGTCGCATCTTGTTTTCCTACCGTCCAAAGTTCGGTGGTGTTTGTTTATCTGTAACTTTAGTCATGATTGGTGAATGATTCCGACAATCACTACTCGCTTTATTTTGCTTTGGTGAAATAGCAGTATTGTGGTTCCAGTGTGACGTTCCTGGATTCTGTTGATAACCGGCATTAAATCGCCTATCATATTTCTTGTTCTTGTATTATATCCATGGCTATTGCCATTTCCATTTCTTTCATTATTGGCACCGTTAAATCCTATGTTGAGCGACCGTGTTTGCTGGTTTGCATCAGCATTCACATGTTACTGGTAGTCGTTTGTGTGTTTGCTTCGATAATTCTTTCTATTTGACCCGTTATGTCCATTGTCATTGTTTCTTATGGTTGTGATGTCTTCCATTAATATATCTTCGGCATCTACTGCAGTCAAAAACTCATCAAACTTGGTTTCACTGACATGCAATAATTTAGTTTTTATGTCCAGCCGCAATTTCGCTTTCAGTATTCTAATGAACTGTTTTTCAGATATCGGTTCTACCAAATATTTAGCCTTATTATGATACCTCTCAAAGTATCTGCGAAGTGTGCCTAAATATGAACTGTAAGGTTCGAGTTTGTATGTCTGCTTAGGAATCCTCTCTTGTATACCAAAAGACCAGTATTTCACAATAATAGCGTGTTCAAATTCAGCGTACGTATTGCAGGTTTCTGCTGCTTGAACTGCCCACAGGGCTCCATCTCCTAAAATATGTCCACTCACGTAATTAATATTCTTGTTTTCCGTCCACATTAGCAGTAAAACTTCTGTAAATGATCTAATAAAAACAACTGGATGCGTAGTCTTCTTTCGTAGATTATAAGATGGAAACTGTCAATTACTTTCTCCGCCACATATTACGCCGCATAATCACTAACATGATTTGCCATTACATCCACATACGGCAAAGTTTGCGTATGGACCTGTGCATTAGTCCTAAAAGCTTTGTGCGTTATGTGTGGACTAGATCTTTCGTTTACAGATACATTCTCCGCGACAACTAAGTAATTATATCGGTAAATGTGATGTAAATCATTTACTTGCTTGCTCACATCTTCGACCTGCTTGCAAACTTCTAACTAATTCCTGTTGGCTAAATCTCTCTGACATGACATCCTTTACCACGGACTGAACCATTTGTTCAACAGTATTAGTAGCTGTGTGTCTTGTTCACCTAACCACTGCTGGAGAAAGACTGTTAATTGTTCCGTTTGTTGCGTGAGTTGCGCTTTTATAATGTCACCATGATCCCGAGTCACATTATCTACTGCTTGTAACAGCTTATCAACACTATTCGAGATCTCATCTTGGCCTAAATTTGCATTTTCAAATTCCGATTTGAAAGTATCAAATGCACATGGAAAATGCGTGTGTTGACATCGGAAATGATCAAGTTCAGTGGCTAAACTCGTTTGTGCGTCAGAAATCTGTTGAACTGGACTCCTGAGCACAGTTTGCGACTCTACTACTTGATTCTACAACGTAGTTTTAGTTGCCTGCAATTCGGTTTTTAATTCAGTCTGACAGTTTTGATATTGTGCCTGAAATTCAGTTTTTAACGCTGTATGGCTATTCTACAACTCAGTTCATAGCCCCCTTTTAAATATGATGACTTTTGTTCAATAAGAGATAACATTAATATATTCGGATCAGCAGCGTCTTGCACATTCGCCTTCAGAACATTTGTTCGTGCCGTCCTGCCATTTTAGCTTGCTGTCTCGTTCTGGCCATAAAATTATTAATATCGTACACAGATCGTGTGACACAGTTTACATTGGTTAAATTAATTGCAGCTCGGTTCTCAACATTACTATGTTGCAAAAACGTGTTTGCCTGTTATGTAACAGCACTCCACAAACAGTCTAATATTGCTTACGTAGCGATAATGTCGGACAGATAGTTAACACAAAAAATCTTTGGTACTAACTACGTCTAATAACGAAAAGGAAAATGCCTATCTGCCGCTAATTCTTTCCTACAATACCCGTAGAAAAGGTATCAGAGGTAGAGGCGAAAATGTATACCTACTTTTCGTATACTGCAACAATTCTTTGCTCTCCAGTTTTCTGTTATGTACACTTTTCCATCAATATTACTCGATCAGTCATACTTGAAAAAGAAATACAGTATTTGTTCATTGTAACAATAATACACACAATATTTGTAAAGTACAATACTTAAAAATGTTCATGTTTCTATGAAGACACAAGATGTCTCCCGTCACGTCACCAATTGCTGTACTATTTTATTTGTTGTGGTGTTTTATGTTGTTTTATGCTATGTTGGATTATTATTTGGACGAGATTTTAGTTTGTCCTGTTGGCTTTCAAGTAATGTACTGTCAACTAAACTCGTCGTTTGCGTAATATGTCGAGTGACGAAATCTTGATAAAGCGTTGTTAACGCTATTTAATTGCCAGTTATTGGGTCTGTAAATAATAGCCACGTGACTGCAGGTTCATTGGCCACGTCTCCACTGTCTCTTAAAATGCACATCAGCGTAGACATCTGGAACTCTCTAAATATTCATGAGAATTTAATTGTAGGAGAATAATTAATTTCGTGTTTCACCTATTAATCAGTTGAGATGAGCTCCTTTATTTCTTCTACACAATAACAATGCATGTGTAGATATTTAGTAATTCCAAGATAATCTAAACGAGAACAGTAGTCAGAAGAACAATCGTCAGAATAATTAACATTCCAAATAACAACAAAATTTATATATAAATCAGAGATGACAGTATTGTTCATACCTCTCTGCAAGATTTCAGCGTCTTTGATATCTAAATATGTACATCGCACAGTGTCAAACAGTCATTTCACTATTAAAATTGTTCATATTAGATTGTGACATTACACAATCACCCCATGCGCTTCTACCCTCCAACTCTACCCACCCTCTACCTCTACCCCCTCCAGACTGTTACACCACTAGAATACAATTTTTCCCTTAAATTGAGTCTACTGCTCCTGGACAAGGTACAACATATTTAAATTTCATTATTAACCCACTTCATTTAACAGTTAATAGTACTATAGTACTATTAAAACACTATTTTTAATGATATGGGACTTTGGAATCCTTTGCATAGAAGAAACTATTAATGCAAGAAAAGAAATGGGCATGTCCTTTTTTGTAGCAAATTTAGTGTAGTTTAATTTTGTACTGGGAAATATATCCGCTAGCAGGTGCAGTGTTCGCGTCAATCAAGAAAACATACAAGAAATGACATTTAAATTCCCTCCCCACATTCGCACTCACACCCCACCAATGAGGATTTTTAGTACGTTGTACATTACATTCCTTTCTACCACTGTACGAAACACTGGCGATTACGCCGTTGTTTTCCTCTTTATTTTGCTTCGTTGACTGGACTATTATGGCTTCTCGCACCATTATGCCTGATGAGACTCCTTTACGGTTCTGCTACATTGTGGCACTGACTACTCCCCTGCTCATAAACGGCCATCCGTCACACACAGACATAACCTGATCTCATCAACAAATCTTTGCACGTCTTATTCTTCCACTTACAAAAATGCGAGCAGAACGCTGCTGAGGAGTGAATGCTTGGTGAGCGGAATTCTTTTCTGTAGCTTTGCTTCTGACAAACTGTTCGTGATGATTTTGGCTCTGCTGTCTGGAACTAGGACGACGAGCATGTGCACATTCAATCGACCACCGATAGCAACAATAGCTTTAACTCAGGTACAGTGGGTTCATCAATTCCTAATTAGGTCCGTGCAGTAGGTCCGCGCAGACTACTGCAACCCCACAACACATATTCACCGAAATTTAGTTAACTGCATGAACTCTGGATGGCAGCCCCGTCTTCATCTACAGCTACACCTACACGTACACTTCGCGTAGTGTACTTCTGGTACCACTGCCTTGGCATGTTTACAACCTTTGTTAATCCAGTACGATGTTCCAAACAGGAAAGACAGTTTCAACAAGTTATTTTGGGCGAAGTTCTCTTCTTACCACGTTATTCCTGCTCCATATTCAGCATTGATGCTCGAATCATTGGCTTGTGTGCTCTATGTCAGTACCCGGTCGAAACATCAAGATTCTACGTAATATATTTAGATTCGTGTTATTTTTATTTGGTAACTATCGTTCCCCATATTGACGCTGGTGGCTTTTGTCGTCAGGCTCAACAGTAACATTTGTACTAGTAGAGGACGGCACTGATAAATGGGCATGGTATGTCAAAAAATATATAAATGACATACAATAGTTGGAAAATAAAAATAAATCGAATATAAATATATGACGTAGAATCACCATGTTCCAACTGGGTACTGACACAGGGCACTCTTGCCAATGATTCAAAGACCCGTAGTGAATATGAAGCAGGAACAACGTGCTGTTAATGAAAGAACTGGGCCCACAATGACGTGTTGAAATTGTTTCGTCATGTTTCGGGTTAACAAAGGTTGTAAACATGCCAGGATGGTGGTGCCACACACCGTAGGGTGTCTTGTAGAGTATATGTGTTGTAGATGTAGACGGAATTGACACCGAGAGTTCATGCAGATAACTAAATTTAGGTGAATATCTATTCTGGCGCTGCAGTAGTCTTTAGGCTTGATGAAGAGTTGATGAACGCATTGGACCTGAGGTGTTAGCCTTGTGTCATTGTTGCTACCGGTGGTCCGAGGAACGTGCACGTGCTCGTCGCTTTAGTTCCAGACAGCAGAGCCAAGATCATCACGAACGGTTTGTCAGAAGCTAAGCTACAGAAAAGAATTTCGCTCACCAGGCACTCACACCTCAGCAGCGTCCTGTCCTGATGCAAGTGGAAGAATAAGACATGAACAGATTTGTTATTGAGATCATATTATGTCTCTGTGTGACGGATGACCGTTCGTGAAAAAGGTCTCGAGCATGGAAATGGCCGCTACCACAGTGTGTGGAGCAGAGACAGCAAGGAGTCTCATCAGGCATAACGGGGCGAGAAGGCTTAATAGTTCTGCACTAAACCATTCCACACGGTTCGCACCTTGCTACAGCTGATGTAATGAACAATCCTCAGTTAGCTACAGTTTACCTATAAAGCAATACTTTGTGGTTTATGCACATGAATTTCTCGAGTAACGCAGTTTGTAACAAACATTCCACATAACGGTATGTAACAAATGGTACCGGTAACTTCTTTCTACAGTTGTCGAATTTTGTACATTATTGTCTTGCAATGGCGTTGACACTGTCGACAGATTTGAAATGCAGACAATCTACTAAACGCACAGTTACATTCTCTTTAGAATTAAAATAGCGCAAAGACCGCTAACAACCTCACTTGACTAATGATGAGCAGTAATGCTACTTCATGCTGGCCTCGGAAGGTTTTCTGTAGAACGGAAATGGAAAATTTCCACGTTTTCAACCGGTACCATTAAGAGATCCACATTTATCCCACGTTTATGGTGTTACGAGACATAAAATAAACAACTTTAAATTTTCGCTTAATATTCATTTTTACCTCCAAAATAGGAATGAAATGGTGTCTTTGGAGGCCTCCAGATGGCGACTCTACAGTCGATCGCTAGTACAACGAGTTGAGGGCTTTCCGCTGGATAGTGCTGCTGTTGGGGGCTACCTTGCTCTGCTAGTACGATCACTGACCTCCCGCTCCACCATATTTGTTCTCATTGTTTTATCTTTGACGTTCGAAGGCGTTACAACAGTAGTGTAATTTCTGATTCGCTGCTCAGCCAGCTTGCTCTTCTAGTTTGATCTCTGGATCCCCAAATATGTTCCAGTAGTAGTTCATTCTATGCACCCCAGACCCGCCATCTTGCTCTGCTAGTTCGGTTTCTGACCCCTGCGCCGCGTCTGTGTTCTCATAGTTCGGCATCTGACCCCCCACCCCCACCCTCTCCACTCCACTATCTTTGTTCTGATTGTTCATTCTATGCACACAATGAATTTACACTTTATAAATTGGTGAGCAGCTGTTGTACAGCTTTTGAGGCTCAACCATGGCCCCATCCCCACGCTATAGTGCTCACTTTATCATCACGTATGAAGTGTTTATCATCTTTTCCCGATATGAGAATTTATATTGTGTTATAGTGGAAACTGTGTCCAACTTGTAACAAATTACATACTGAGCAATCGGTTTATCAATAGCATTCAATATCTAGTTTCAAGTGCTAGATGGCACAACGATTTTCTCGGACTTCTTTACAAGGTCACTTCTAATTTGTGTTAGTTGCCTAATGCTGATACTTTACCTGCCAGAGTCGGATGATCACGGCGCAGAGTATGTAACAATCGGAGTCTCCCCACCTGGTGATGGAACCATTATAGCATTGAATGCAGCACTGGCATTTTAGGTGATATGTACCCTGTACCACACTCACATCCAGAGTCTGATGATCAAGGTATAGTGTATGTGGGAATTCGTGCCTGCATCCTTGATACTGGCAGCCGCATAACATCAGACACAATGCTTGGTTGATACGTGAAACACCCTGTTCATTGGTTCTTCTAGTCGAGACACTCTGGAATTCCCTGCATCATAGTGTTGTTGAAGCATTCTACGTCCTCTTTGGTGTTAAATTGTAGCTCTTTCTCACATTATAGCATATTTATGCATATAAATTTACATATAGAAAGGAACGTCCGTTATATATATTCATTTCATCAGTTTTAAGCTCTGGAAACTGATTTCCGATTACTAGATGCACAATAACAACTCCACCATATCTTGATACGACATGACTCCTACTTAAGCAGTTGAAATGGGATTGTTTATTACAATAAGCATGCTCTGCGTATTTTAATAATTAATGCAGTTGATTTAGATGTGGAAATATTTTTTTTGAAGCTCCATTGTGCTTAGAAAGTGTGCGAGATTTTACGTATAATATAATTTTATTTTGCTAAAATTTTCATATAAATCTTTAATTACATTTTTGTATAATGATAAGCAGTCTGAATATATATCTGTGTATGTGTGTGTGTATGTGAGCGTGGGTGTCTTTCCTTTTTTACTTGATGAATAATTTATTTACTTTGGAGATAATGACTTCGTCATTGTCCTTCGAGACGTTACACCTGTATCACCTTCTTAGGTCATGATATGTGTCTGAATAACAAAGTACTCCTGCAATTTAAGTGATAAATCGTAATGAAGCACCTTATTCCTTACTTCCTAAAATGGTGTGTGTCTCTCTCTGTGTGTGTGTGTGTGTGTGTGTGTGTGTGTGTGTGTGTTAGATGTTGATGTGGTTTTAGAGAACCATAGTTTCGAATGCAGTAGTTTGTTTCGACTAGGCTCAATCATTTGTAGTACCTTCCAGTCAATACCAGCGATTATATTTCTTCTACTAATACATTACATTCATTCTCATCCTAAACTGTGTTAATATAGTGTCGGAAAATGTGTTAGTTGGCGGTAGTACACAGCGTCATACCGAAGACCCTTTACGAATTTATATGCCGTTATAGCAGTTAAATATTTAATTTGAGGAAGCTACACCAAGAACGTGCCTAAATATTTACATTCAGAATGTCTATTTGTTTGTGTCTGCCTAGTGTTTATCCTGGTCAGATTATTTCCTAGCTTTGAAGCCCAAATTTAAATGCATTATTTTTCTTAAACCATGGATGTTTAGGCGTGAAAACAGTATTGAGACACAACTTGTGTGATTACTTTTTGTGTTTGTATTCGCCTAGTATTTTAGGAAATACGTGTTCTACGCATTTGTAAATCAAGTCAGGTCATTTTCGATGATTTAGGCCTAAATTGGGATGTCTAGTGCCTTTTACTTTTTTAAGGTATGAAAATAGGATTGAGGATCTTAATTTGGAAGTCCACACAAATTTTCTAGGCTCCAGTTTGACAAATATGGGTATAAAATAACATTGTGACATTCGATGTAAACATTCTGACACTCTTTTGCAGTGAACACATGGTGTGTGTCGCGGGGCGATCACTCTGTTTTTAAATAATTGAACAGCCACGATCACTTCAATATCGTTTACTAGATGACCGGTTTCAGCACTCTGAAGGTGCCATCATGGGATCTGTGAAGGTATAACATAACAGGTTTGAGGGAGGGCTTACATGAATTATTACAGAACCACATACCTGAAACGTGGATTAACATTTATAAAACCATATGGACATCATGGAACATGAGACAGACCATCTGATAAAAATCATTGTCATAACCAATAAAAAAATAATAAAAAACTGCTCTCATGGTCGTTCTTTCCATAAACTATAAAACGGAAGTCACCAGATGAAACAACCACTGCTCGCCTAATACCGCTCGGCATCCTCACTGCCCTGTTCCGCGCAGGCTTACCTGCTGTGATTCTAGCGGCCACAACCGGCCACCAGACAGCGCAGTCCAAGCAGCGAACACACAGTCCCACGGTATAACCACTCATTACTACTAAAACACAACTTTACTGTAACTGCTTGTTACATACCCATGCAAAGCCCACATTTGCGCATACATTTCCTGTGCATACTATCATCACTCTAAAGTACGTCAATTACAAAGTAAAAGCATCTGAGGCACAGACATTATCCTTTAGCTCCTTACAAAACTACATATTATAATTTACCTTTATTCATATAAGGACGTCAGGAATATGCATACAGAAAGCTGTTCATAACATAACTTACGTACAATGTGACGAGCGATTAAAACCTGTATGCTGGGCTTTACCTGTCTAGGCACTATGGTCTTAGGTATTGTAAGCGCTAAAAAAGAACGTATTAACTTGCTATAAAGTCTCTCACCATATATACATTCGTTATGAGCAAGGTACGAATCAACTACGAAAACTTTCATAGGCACATGGAATTAAGGAATGCCAGGTCAGAAGCAAACCGAAGGGCACAGAAACAGGGGGGAAAATGGCATGCGGACCAAGATGCAGTGTGACTCCACGTTCGCTCCCATCGACATGGCACTCGTTTCGTCCATAGGTCTCCCCGAATGGGGAATAATGAAAAACCACATTACTATGATACCAAAAACACAAGCGTTCTGGCTTCATACACAAATATTTGTGCAAAATACAAAAATAATTAAAATATGAACGTAACGAAGACACGCTTGGCGGGCAATGGTAATCATCGCGTAAAGTTTTACTAGCGAAGCTGGCCAACTACGCTTCAAGCCTTATAACAAGTATTTACTTTACCAAGGTAGGCCCTCCTAAAAAACACATAAATAACCTTAGCAGTATTCTAAAGTTGGCTTTCCGAGCATAATAGATACACAGCACCCATCACAATGTGTGAATAGGTCGCACAGGGTCTCTAGAGCACCGCATCAAATATGTCAAAGAAATTACGATCCGCCGATTCTAACTGGTCGTTCAACAATTTTCTCGGAAACCTCATTCTGCTTTCGTAAATTTCGCTGTTTTCCAAAACGTTCAGTTGGCTTCCTTTCGGTGCTTTATGCAAGATTTTCATACCTTGCTGCATATCAGTAATTTTATGGTTCGAATCCCGCAAATAGTCACCCAAAGCGGATTTATTGTGGGCACTCGTGTGCTCACGAAAACAGGTAAAAAACGATCTCACTGTCTGCCCCACATAAAAACCTTCACACCAGCCACATTGTAACCTGTATACGATTGAAGAAAGCATTGATAAATTTAGAAACACAGGGTTTCTTCTCTGCTTCTCTACCTACAACACAACACTCCATGCCACCTTCAATGCTGGCGTGACATCTAGTGCTCAATTCCGCACTACATTCGTGTCCGGACACTCCCAGTCAGGTACTGTAGATTGGCTGATGAGATACGATTCAAACAGTACGTGCGTGCTTTGCCACACGTGTGTTCAGTCAGTGTATAAGAGCATCACCTAAATGATCGGCTCAATTCAGTGGAGGACGCTGGAAGAAATTCGCTATGTACTGCAGGTAACCTTAGTCTCATATCCTGAGATCACAGAAGTCATGGAATCGTCAAATGCACATATACAAATGGCGGTAGTATAGCGTAGAAAAAGTGTAAAAGGGGAGTGCCTGGTGGAGATGCCGTTTGTAATCAGGTGATTAAAGCCGCAAGACGGAGGTTAACAGACTTTTAACGCGGAATGGTAGTTGGAGCTAGACGCATGGGGCATTCCTTTTTGGAAATCGTTATGGAGTTCAGTACTCCGAGATCCACGGTGCCACAAGTGTGCCGAGAATACCAAATTTCAGGCATTACCGCTCTTAGCCCGCGAGGTTAGACGTGAGGTCTAACGCACTGCTTTCCGGGCGGGAAGGCGTGCCGGTCCCCGGCACCAATCCGCCCGGCGGATTGGTGTCGAGATCCGATCTGCCGGCCAGCCTGTGGAGGATTTTTAACGCGATTTTCCATCTGTCTCGGCGAATGCTTGCTGGTTCCCCTTATTCCACCTCAGTTACACTATGTCAGCGATTTCTGCACAAACACTTTCCCCACGTACGCGTACACCATTATTACTCTAACAGGCAAACATTGGGGTTACACTCGTCTCTAGTGACACGTTCCCGGGGGGGGGGGGGGGGGGGGGGGGGCACTGGGGGCCGAACTTCAGAATATCCCTGGGTTCGACGTGGGGCGGCGGTGGGGTGAGTGGACTGCTGTAGCGTGTTGTGGGGTTGTGTACCACTGAAGGCTACAGCTGCGACGAAGCCTCTCCGTCGTTTCTAGGTCCCCAGCTCCATACAGTTCCACTGGACTCGCATTCGGGAGGACGACGTTTCAATCCCGCGTCCGACCATCCTGATTTAGGTTTTCCGTGATTTCCCTAAATCGCTCCAGGCAAATGCCGGGATGGTTCCTTCGAAAGGGCAGGCCCGACTTCCTTCCCCGTTCTTCCCTAATCCGATGAGACCGATGACCTCGCTGTTTGGTCTCTTCCCCCAAAAAATCCAATCCAATTCAATCCATACAATACAATACGATACTTCTCTCAACGAAAAACGCAGTAGCCCACGAGTTCCACTTAAGGATCGAGAGCAGAGGCGTTTGCTAGACTTGTCCGCGCTAACATACCACCAATCCTGTGAGAAATAACCGCAGAAATCAATGTGGGGTCCACGACAAACGTATCCGTTAGGACAGTGCGGGGAACTTTAGCATTAATTGGCTTTGGTTGCATCTGGCCGACGTGATTGCCTTTGCAAACAGCACAACAGGCCTCTCTTGGGCTCATATCGGTTGGATCCTAGACGACTGGTTGACCGTGGCCTTGACAGATTAACCTCGATTGCTGTTGGTACGAGCTTATGATAGGTTTCGAGTACGGCGCAGACCCCACGAAGCTACGGACACAACAACACACTGCAAGCTAGCGGTGGCTCCATAATGGTGTAGGCTGCGTTTACTTGGAATAGAAGGGGTGCTCTGATCCAAAAGAAAGATGATTGACTGGAAACTGTGATGTTAGGCTACTTGAAGACCATCTATTTGCATCCATTCGCAGATTTCATGTTCCCAAACAACGACGGAATTTTTATGGATGACAGTGTGCCATGACACTGCGCCACAGGTGTTTGACACTAGTTTCAAAGACATTCTGGGCAATTCGAGGGAATTGTTTGGTCACGCAGATCGCCCGACATGAATCCCATCGGACCTTTATCGGACACGATCGAGAGGTCAGTTCGTGCACAAAATACTTAACCGGCAACACTTACGCAATTATGGACGGCTATACAGGCACCATGGCTTACTATTTCTGCAGGGCACTTCCAAAGACTTGTTGAGACCACACCACGTAGAGACGCGCACTATGCCGGGCACATTGAGGTGTATCCCCTGACTTTTGTCGCTTCAGTGTGTATATGTGAGCGACATTCCACTAAAATACATTAACTTCATTTTATACCTCGTGTAAAGACTACAAGGAGGTTATTAGAGATATTCAGGCGCATACTGCCCGGGTTCAGGTATCCCTTTGCACCATCAGCTAATCCGAATGAAATTGTGGAATTGCGAAAATGTTTCACCAGGCATCCGATGCCACACACGATCAAGAATGAATGTATGAGAAAAAGGAAGAGTGCCAAAGGGATCAGAAAACGTCTTCTGTCGAATACTAAAATAAACTGTACATTTTTGAACCAAGTGATACACATTTCGTATATATTCACAAAAAAGCTTTTTAAGGTATATATATTCATATGAACTCTTATAGAACATTAATGACGCTGAATAATGTGTCAAACAATGTAGCGTCCCTATGGTGTGTTCCACATTACCTCTACATCAGCCGTCAATTCAGAATTACATTGTACGAGCATGCATGTTCCAACATGGATTTTATATACTCTGAAAGAGTCGGTCTGTATACGTGATGGAGGATGATTTATTTAATAGATTCTGAACCTCTTTACCATTTTTTGACGAATCATGTTGGCTTTTGTTTCTGAAAGTACATTAACGCTTCTCAAACGGAATAAGGATCTTTGGCAAAGAGACAGCTTTAAATTCTGAGTAAATCTCGGAGTTTCCCTAAAGAACAGTGACACCTGCAGTGTTCCCAGTTCAATAAAGTAATCAGAACGCACTTGTTTCGGATCTCACAGAATTTTTCATTTGCTAGAATACATCAAGGCTATGCTGGCTTGGGAACGACTTGCGCTTAGTTCCGCAGACGACGTCCTTAACTAAAGAAATCTACCCGAGGTGGAAAAGTTATCTTGTTTACAGCCGGGCGCAATCTTGAAAAAGTAAATGAAGGAAGGTCAGTACGGAAATTTTAGAGCTGAAAATATGATTCTAATTGAAGCATCACATTCTTGTTTTTTCTATTTGTTAATATCAGAGCCGGTAGCTCTTACGCCGGCCGCGGTGGTCTCGCGGTTAAGGCGCTCAGTCCAGAACCGCGCGACTGCTACGGTCGCAG
The DNA here is from genome assembly GCF_021461385.2 of Schistocerca piceifrons. Taxonomy (NCBI): domain Eukaryota; kingdom Metazoa; phylum Arthropoda; class Insecta; order Orthoptera; family Acrididae; genus Schistocerca; species Schistocerca piceifrons. The sequence goes on from NC_060138.1 coordinate 567,274,287, forward strand.
GTTCGAATCCTGCCTCGGGCATGGATGTGTGTGATGTCCGTAGGTTAGTTAGGTTTAAGTAGTTCTAAGTTCTAGGGGACTGATGACCACAGAAGTTAAGTCCCATAGTGCTCAGAGCCATTTGACCCATTTTTAGCTCTTACAACAGCGACATTTACATAAGCAAAAGACGATCATAAAACTTACACACACAAATAACGGCCTTTATGTTTGCAGCTGTAGAAATCGCAGATTTCGTTCGTTGAACTGTCATAGACAATGTTTTTTAAGCCATCAGTGCTTCACCTAGTTTAAAGCTTTTTCCCTAAGTCTCATTACCTTGTGTTCACTTGTTCATGTCGTCACATGTACTAATTGCTACATTTCGATAAATTATTTTAGATGTTATAATCCCTACTTGGTTCTATAACTTTTCCTAAAATGTCGCACCTGGTTAATTCTGCACTATCGGTAATGGTATTAAAGAAAATTAAATTTTCGTTTTTGACAATTTAGCATATTCCTCACATCGGCTTAGGAAAAGGATCGTTGCGGCCATTACAAGCGTCGTACCACTGTTTCTCTTCTCATGGCTTCTACTTCTATTTGTACAAACAAACTTCGTTCCAAAAATATCTACTCCCGTTTCTATCATACTCGAGTACGGAGCGAGGAGAAAATGGCAGCATGTCTCTCTCTACACGTCTTTATCTTTTTTATATCGTTTCCATGGTCCGTACGGGAGAGGCTGAAGACTTGCTGTACAATCTACATCAAATACGTGTTCGCTAAATTGATCAACAGACTTTCGCCAGTCTTCAGTCACCATTCCACAAAATTCCTTGTTCATGTCTGCTGCAATTCAGCAAGGCGTTTACCGCTCTGTTTCGATCCTGGCATGAAGACTGTGTATTCCTTCGAAGGACGGATGGAAGATTAGTGACCTATTACGAATTCTTTCTGGGGAAAGACATGGGAATGAAGTCTGTAAAGTTATTTTCCAAAGACGCCATATCGGAATTTGTCACAAGCTGGTTAGGTAAAACACGAAAAACGCAAGTCTGGGTGCCTGGAATGAATTCGACAGCCGCCAACCCGAATATGAGTCCAGTGCCTTAACCACGGCGCCATATCGTTCGTTGTATTCATTCATCTTCATCCTTCAGGCGAACATGATAATCACACCAAACAATGGAACAGTATCCTTGAATACGTTGTACTAGTTTTAACAGGTGCATTCCATTTTTGGCCAGATGTCTGCCCGGAGCGAAAACAAGTTTCTTAGAAATTACACAATGGTTTTTTGTCCGAATGTTCATAGCCAAATGAAGGGTAGGAAATGGACAAATGGTGTATCGAACTGACAAGCTTGGAGCCTAGTTTCACAAAAAGAGGCAAGTTTAATTATTTGAAAGTAATCATGGTAATTAAGAAGAACTTCGTTAGTGATACGCCGGGAAATTAAAACATTTCATGAACAGCTGCTGCTACCTACATAAATGAAGCGTCTAAAAATATTAAATCAGAACATAAAATGAAAATTCGTTGTTTTCTCTTTGTCTACGTAGTCTTAATAACAACAGAATATCGATCGATACTTAAATATGTTATATTTCTAGCTTTCGAAACAAAACTTGAAAACGAAAAAAATTGAAAGAAAACGATCAAACGTATTCTGAAACGATTTGTTTAATGTAAGAAACAAAACAGATTAGAGAAACATGTGATGCGCCTTTGAATAAAGTGCGAAACCATTCACAGCTGATGAGGAGCTGACTGAGTATTTTAAATCCAGTGTTAGAATCTTAAAATTTTAAAGAGTACTAGAGGATATTGGTCTGTTGGAATTTCACACAGTGGTCACCCTACGTCACTAACATATGAACATCTCAGCTGCTATCAGTTAGAGCTTCACTCAAAAATGCGTCAAAGGTTTCCCGAATGTATTTTAGTCCTTAATTTTAGACAAATTATTGCACAAAATAATCGACTTTTTGCAAAAAATTTTAGTTCTTGGATCAAGAGATTTAACAATAAAGCACATGAAACCCAATTCGGGATGGGTGGACGTGACTCTCAACTCAGATCCTCCCGAATGCCACTGTAGTTGGCACTAGGAGCGCTTGTTCATAGATCCTGTGTAGTTACTTGTTTACATGCTGTCTTGCTGTAGCAGCATTTATAAAAAAAATAAGTGCTCACTAGGGCTGCATCTCATGAAGCATTATTTGGTCAAGGTTAAGGGTGCAGTAGTACGTTGTTTGAAATTTTAGACTTTGCATCGGTCTTTGATTTCAAGATTTTCTTAAATACTCTGTTCGATTACTGGTTTCGATCCACTGTGATAATCTTCAGCCAACTGTAACAGCAGCATAAAATATAACAGATAATGAAACTGAAAAACAGTTTGGAATGATCCGTGCGATGGCGGCAGAGTAGGTATACTATGATTGCAGCTACAACAGAAGCAAGGGTAGTGCATGGTAAACTGAGAAATTATTGTGAAAAACCAAAATCATGAATCACGCTACACCTCGAATGCTGGAATTTCATTTGACGCGCAGTGCTCTACCAGAAGACGATGCAACCAGTCACGACCGCTGATATACGAGGGTTGTCCAGAGAGTAAGTTCCGATCGGTCGCTAAATGGAAACTACAGTGAAAATCAGAAACATTTTATTTGCAAGAGTTAGCTCCACTTTCCAGATACTTCTGTACATAGTCGCCGCTCCGACTTAGACATTTGTCGGAGCGTTATACCAAATTTCCAACACCATCGTCATAGAAGGCAACCGCCTGTGTTTTCCGACAATTCTCTACGCTTGTCTATAGCGAGTAGTCTGTGCCCAAGTGTTGTCTTCGTATCCAGCGTTTGATGTGAACAGAGATGATACTCAGGACGAGTCAATTAGGGCTGTGTTGTGGGTGATCGAACACTTCCCACCGAAAAGGCTGCAGGAACGTCTTCACTGCCCCTGCAGAGTGCGGCTGAGAACTGCCATGTAGAAGGAAGACCGTGGCAGTTGTGTTAGGTGGGCTGCATTCATTAATGCGAAGCCTCTCAGTAGGCCCTCCTATTTGGCGGGAGCCATCGTTGTTCTAGGCACCTTTACTCGCTCACAGTGCGCTCACAACTGAAAAGAGTGTCTTGATGCGATTGACGGCCATACTATAGACACTACCCAACACATCTGTCCAAACCTTCATCGGGGTTTCATTCTGGTGTCCATTTCGCGACCAATCGGATCTTACTTTCTCGACAACCCTCGTATACTGTGTCCTGCCTCCCTGTCCTTAATAGTAGTGTTGTTCTCCTAACAGTTCATCATAAGTCTTCTGAGAAGAAGGAAAGTGTAGATATGGCTCAGGCATGGCCTCAACTAGACCAGTGCTGCATGATTGACCAACACCCCGCAGTGTAGGGGGATATGAGATGGAGTTGCAGACTGAAATTTGCAGTGGGTGGTCTATTTACAGCGAGACAGGTCAAGAGGTATTTTGTTACCCACTTGTTCAACTGCCACAAATACGCTAACTAGAGTTTAAGAAATTCCACTTTTCACTATACTGAAGGGAGCCACATTTCCATCTCGTGCATTGTTCAAACAAGATGCTGGATTGCACTGGCAGTAGGACATTGTCTGTGGAAATTTTAAGAGAAGCAGGGAGGCAGTAACGGGTTGAACGATTCCGCTAGTTATTCGAATGGCTCGAATGGAAAAATAGCGGAGTTCATTTCTTGCTCTATTAGCCAATGCCTGTAACAAAAATTGATACACTCAATGGGAAAAATCATACTGGTTGATTTGCTCAGGACGCAGCCAGTCGGCGGCCACCCTGGGAGACGTCCAGGATCTGGTGAGCCCCAACGCCGCCATGATGCGACTGCTGGGGTTGTGGGGCGCGCCGGTGGCGCGCGGCTGGTTCTGCTTGGCCATGGTGGGATTCGTGGCGGTCACCAGCGCGGGCAAGCTGTGCCTGGACACCCCCGAGGAGCTGACCGCGCTCGCCGACTACGCCTACACTGTGCTTCGGCTGTCTGCCATTATAGTGAAGGTAAACGCTCCCTAACAGGACGGAGGAAAATCAAAAACGAGCGTCCTCCGTCACCGTCTCAATGAATAAATTTTCATTAACGCCTTAAACAACTCGAACACCACACATATAGGCTGGTCATTAATTCTCGGTGCATTTGCACGAAATAATGAATGCATCTACACAATACGCAGGTATATTGCCAATCTATGTACACATTTTCGTCACACTTCAACATGGCTTCAGTCCATTTCGAAGCACTGCTCTATCTATCTACATCTACATCACACTCCGCAAGCCACCTATTGGCGCGTGGCGGAAGGTACTTTCGGTACCCATATATGATCCCTCCAACCCTGTTCCACTTGCGAATAGTGCGTGGGAAGAGCGATTGTTAGTAAGCCTCTGTACTGGCTCTAATTTTTCGAATTTTCTCCTCTCGCTCAATACGCGAGATGTATGTGGGGGGAAGTAATATGTTTCCGCCTCCTCCTGAAAAGTGCTGTTCCGAAATTCCAATAGTAAATCTCTCCATGATATAAAAGGCCTCTCTTGTAACGCCTGCCAGTGGAGGTTGTTTAGCATCTCCTTTGTGCTCTCTCGCCAGCTAAGAGATTCTGTGACGAATCGCGCCGCTCTTCGTTGGATCTTCTCTGTCTTCTCTATCAGTCCTATCTGATAGGGATCCCAGGTAGACGAACAATACTTAAGGATCAGGCGAACAAGCCCCTCATAAGTTACTTCTTTCGTGGATGAGTTACATTTCCATACGATTCTTCCAATGAATCTGAGTCTGGTGGCTGCTTTTCCCACTATCTGTTTTATACGGTTATTGCACTTAAGGTCGCTCTGGGTAGTTATGCCTAGATATTTTACGGCAGACGCTGTCTCCAGCTGTTTGTCATCAATAGTGTAGCTGTACAGTAGTGGATTTCTTTTTCTCTGTATGCGCAATATGTTACATTTATTTACGTTCAGTGCGAACTGCCAGAGCCTTCACCATGCATCAGTTCTCTACAGGTCGTTCCGCAGATTCTCACTATCTTCTAACGTTGCTACTTTGGTATAGACAACTGCCATCATCTGCGAATAGCCTTAAGTAGCATGCGACGCTTTCTACTAGATCATTTGTATACAGGGTGAGTCACTAACTATTGCCACCAAGAATAACTCCTCAAGTATAATAGGAGCTGAAAACTTTGTGGGACAATTGTTGCATGGGACGACGGGGGCCATAATGTGACGTTTGGTTTTTTGTTGCTAGGTGGGGTCGCTTCAGAGATATGGTCAACTTTTTTTTTTAATGGGATGCTAATGTTTGGTTCTCATATTCTGATAGCGGCAATCGATACGAATCCAGTGATGTGTAACAGTAAGGTATTTGAAGGTCAACGAAGGTCACAAAGGTGGCATGAAGGTCCATTAACAGAAGGTGTTAGAAGTGATGACCTTTGGTATCAATGCAGTGCTGCAATCTTCTTATCGTTGATTGAGTAGTATTCCTTCTCACATCGGCACTTATCGAAGCACATGCTCTGACAATTCTACCTCGCGTATCTTCAGGTGTAGTTGGACTGTCTTTATAAACAATGTCTTTTACGAATCCCCACAAGAAAAAATCCAGAGGCGTCAAGTCTAGCGAACGAGCCTGCCACTACACATCTCCTCCACGTCCAATCCAATCCAACGATTTGGGGATTGTCTCTGCAACTCATTTCTAGTCATCAGCGAAAAATATGCCGGACCCCTTTCGTGTTGATACCACATTCTGTTCCTTGTTCTAAAGTTATTTCTTTCAATAAAAGACCTAATGTTTCTTGCAGGAATGTGGTGTACTTTCTACCATTAAAATTTCCTTCGATGAAATAGGGGCCTATAATTCTGTCCTCCAGAATCCCACACCATACATTCACCGACCACGGTTTTTGTTGTGCAACTTGGCGCAGACAATATGATTTTGAGTTGCCCAATAATTCACGTTATGCAAGTTAACATTTCCATGGTTTGCGAACGTGGCCTCGTCAGTAAATAAAATCAAATTAATAAATGTGTCATCCCTCTGAATCTGAAGTTGAGCCCATCGGCAGAATTCAATGCGGCACATACAATCCGTACCAGTTAATTCTTTCTGGGGACTGAAATGCTAAGGATGATATTTATAGCGATGCAGAACACGAACGACACTACTCTGGCTCATGCCAGATTCCCTTGCTATTTGACGCGAACTAACACAAGGATCTCGAACCACAGCGGCAAGAGTACCAATTTCCGTTTCCTCGTTAGTAACTTGCCTTTGCCGGATATGTTTCCGATGCCTTAAAGATCCAGTTGTTCTCAATTTATCTTACACATATTTAAATGTACGACGTGTAGGGAGAGTACGTTGAGGATATCTTTCAGCGTATAAGTCTCTAGCTCTCACTGAATTTCGTTGGCATTCTCCGTAAATGAGGAGCATATCGACTTGTTCTTCGAAGGAATACATCTTTCACATTCGCTTGATTCGTCGATACTAGTCTTACCGTTCATAGTAGTGTTGTATTGCGAAACCGTCGAATGGCGTTTACTGTTTGCACGATATACGAGAAAGAATTGTCGGAGCGTGTGCTTCGATAAGTGCCGATGTGATGAGGAATACAACTCGAACCATGATAAGAAGATTGCAGCACTGCGTTGATACCAATGATAATCACTTCGAATACCTTCTGTAAATGGACGTTCATGCCATATTTTTGACCTTCGTTGACCATCAAAGACCTTACTGTTACACATCATTGGATTCGTCTCGATAGCGGCTATCAGAAAATAAGTACCAAACTATAGTAACTCATTTAAAAAAAAAAAAAACAAAGTTGATCTTCACATCTCTGACGCGACCTCGCCTACAACAAAGAACCAACGTCATATCATGGCCCCCGTTTCCCATGCAACATTTGTCCCACAAATTTTTCAGCTCCTATCATACTTTCGGAGTTATTTTTGGTGGTATTAGTTAGGGACTCACCGTGTCTATTGTAAACAGCAACGGTCCTATCACACTTCTCTGTGGTACACCGGATATCACTTTTACATCAGTCTATTTAGTTCCGATAAGAGCGACGTGTTGAGTTCTATCTGCAAAAAGGTCTTGAATGCAATCAAGGTCTGCTCGTATTTTTTCATTAAACGGCAAAGCGGGACGGTGTCAAATGCCTTACTGAAATCAATGAACACGGCATTAACTTGAGCGCCGTTGTCCGCTGCGCTCTGCATCTCATGGAGGAACAGAGCGAGCTGAGTTTTGCAGGATCTCCTTTTGCGGAATCTATGTTGATTTTTATAGAGGAGATGTTCATTTTCCAAATACGTCATAATTCTTGAACATAAAACATGTTCCATAATGCTATACCAGGTTAATGTCAACGATATAGGTCTATAATTGTGTGGATCTGTCTTACGGCCTTGCTTAAAAACGGGAATGACCTGGGCTTTTTTCCAATCGTTAGATACCTGTCGTTGCTCAAGCGATCTACGATAAATTGCTCCTAGAAGGGAGCAAGTTCTTTCCCATAATCTTTATAGAATCTTATAAGTATCCCATCTGGTCCTGAAGCCTTTCCACTTCTAAGCCACGGTAGCTGCTTTTCAATTCCGTGGTCGGTTATCTCAATATCTGCCATTTCGATGTTCGTGCAACGATTGAAAGGAGGGACAGAGTTACAATCTTCCGAGGTGAAACAACTTCGGAAGACCGAATTCAGTATTTCGACCTTCTCTCTGTTATCTTACGTTTCGGTGCGATGTGATCGCTGAGAGAAGATTTTGACCCACTTACTAAATTTACAAACGACCAAAATCTCTTAGGGTTTTTACTCACGTCGGTTGACAATGTCTTACTTTCAAAATCATTGAAAGCTTCTCTCATTGCTCTCCTTAAGCTCATTTTCACTTCTTTCAGCTTTTGTTTGTCAGCTAGGTTTTTACTTCTCTTGAATCTGAGATTAAGTGCTCTTTCTTCACGTAGCGCTTTTCTAACACGGCTATTAAACCATGGTGGATCTTCCCCATCCCTTAAAACCTTACTCGAAAAATACTTGTCTAGAGCATATTGAACGATACCTTTGAATTTTTTCCGTTTGTTGTACACATCTTCGTCCTCATGCAGAGATATTCTGAAATTATCATCCTGTCATCCTTGCTGGGCAAATATATCTTCCTACCTTTCTTAACATTCCTTGTAGGACCCGTCGTCATAGATGCTGTCACAGCCTTATGATTGCTGATACCTTCCTCTACGTTAACTGATTCGATAAGTTCAGGTCTGTTTGTTGCCAGGAGGTTCTCTTACTATCTGCTCAAGGTAATTTTCGGACAAGACATCCAGAACAATGGCACACGAATCCCTGTCTCTTGCATCAGTTTTGATGCATAACGCTCCCAATCTATACCTGGCAAGTTGAGGTCACCATCTATTACAACGGCATGATCAGAAAAATTACTAATGATATTCTGCAAGCTCTGTCTGAAGCGCTCTAAAACTACAATTCCTGATCGAGGTAGTCTATAAAAGCATCCGATCACCATTTGTGACCGTTCTTTGACAGTTTATTTCACACAGATTTATTCACAGTCGAAATCCGTGTTAATCTCGCTAGATTATCGAATTTTTTACTGCAATAAACACGCCGCCACAATTGGCGACTAACCTATCCTTACGATAAACATTCCAATCTGAACTTCGGATTTCATCGTCATTGACGTCTGGTCTCAACCACCTTTCTGTTCCCAATGCTATCTGTTGATTATAACCTTCAGCAAGCGATACTAATTCGGGGATCTTTCCTTGGATGCTCCTGAAGTTTAGTAAAATCATATTAACCTTTTCGATCTCTGATCTGTGAGGACCAAGATTCTCTAGGTCGCTTTGTATGATTTATCAGGCAAATCGTCTTTGATCTCGACGGAACGTTTCTTTAACATAAAAAAGCCCCATGTGCACTTCACATGTGCACCACTACCCTGGTAGGTACTTCTTGTGTGTAATCCACGCCTGGCCTATTAAGGGGAACCCTACAATTCTGCACCCTTTAGCGGAGGTCGAGAAATTCCCATCCGATACCATCGGAAAGACGTCTGAGCCTCTAGTTTAGATTTTCCACTTTGCTCCAAAACAGAGGACCGCGGTCAAAGCTGAGTTCGATGCTACAAATAGACAGTTTGGGGTGCACTCTGCGTTCGTTCTAGTTGCCTTCATTAAATCTTCCAGCCACCAAAATGAGCCGAGGAAGGTCTCAGAACCCAAGCATAGGCGTCATTCGTGCCGGTATGTGCCACTACATGGAGCCGGTTCCACCCAGTGCGTTCGATAGCCGCGCTTGCAGGGCCTCCTCCACATCACGGATGAGGCCTCCCGACAAACATACCGAATGCATACTGGAATTCATTCCCGCCTTGCCTGCTACACTAAGTGACCAAAAGTATCCAGACACCCCCAACAATATACGGTTTTCATATTAGGTGCATTGTGCTGCCACCTACTGCCAGGTCCTCCATATCTGCGACCTCGGTAGTCATTAGACATCGTGAGAGAGCAGAATGGTGCGCTCCGCGGAACTCACGGACTTCGAACGTGGTCAGGTGATTTGAGTGTCACTTCCGTCATACGTCTATACGCGATACTTCCACACTCCTAAATATCCCTAGGTCCACTGTTTCCGATGTGATAGTAAAGTGGAAAAGTGTAGGGACACGTACAGCAGAAAAGCGTACAGGCCGACCTCGTCTGCTGACTCACAGAGACCACCGACAGCTGAAGAGGGTCCTAGTGCGTAATAGGCAGACATCTATCAAGACCATCACACAGGAATTCCAAACTGCATCAGGATCCACTGTAAGTACTATGACATTTAGGCGGGAGGTGAGAATACTTGAATTTCATGGTCGAGCGGCTCTCATAAGCTACACATCACGCCGGTAAATGCCAAGCGACGTCTGGCTTGGGGTAAGAAGCTTAAACATTGGACGATTGAACAGTGGAAAACGCGTGTGGAGTAACGAATCACGGTACACAATGTGGCGATCAGATGGCAGGGTGTGGGTATGGCGAATGGCTGGTGAACCTCATCTGCCAGCGTGTGTAGTGCCAACAGTAAAATTCGGAGGCCGTGGTGTTATGGTGTAGTCGTGTTTGTCATGGAGGGGGCTTGCACCCCTTGTTGTTTTGTGTGGCACTGTCACAGCACAGGCCAACATTGATGTTTTAAGTACCTTCTTGCTTCCCACTGTTGAAAACCATTTCAGGGATGCGGTTTGCATCTTTCAGCACGATGGAGCACCTGTGGCGGAGTGGTTGCACTACAATAACATCCCTGTAATGTATTGGCCTGCACAGAGTCCTGACCTGAATCCTGTAGTACACCTTTGGGATGTTTTGGAACGCCGTATTCGTGCCAGGCCTCACCGACCGACATCGAAACCTCACCTCAGTGCAGCACTCCGTGAAGAATGGGGTGCCATCTGATTGAACGTATGCCTGCGAGAGTGAAAGTTGTTATCAAGGCTAAGGATCTAGGCAACCAAATTGCCTGAAAATGTGATCATATGTCAGTTCTAGTGTGTACATCATATGTCAGTTCTAGTAAAATATATTTGTCCAACGAATACCTGTTTACCATCTGCATTTCTTCTTGGTGTAGCAATTTTAATGGCCAATAGTGTACACACAAGGATATGAGCTCGATGCTCAAATGACCGTAGTCTTGCCGAACCTCTGCCGACCTATCTGCTTCGATCTATGCAGTCCCTTGTTATGAAGGGTGCTCGAAACTGTTTGAGCACAACAGTGTCGAAAATGACTTCTTGCTGGAGCTGTTTTTACATGAATTTCTCCCGCATTTAAAGGCAAATGCTCGCTGTATCTGTGTGTTCTGCAAAACTGAAGGACCGATAATTACCAGTCTGAGCCACACACAAACATTTGGTGTCTCTTTGCCATTCAGTGATGGCGAGACGTGGCTTGTTAGCCCGTATGTGGCAGTTTACGCAGATTGGCCTCATCGGTGAACAAAATGTGATCCGAGAGGGGCTCGTTGTGTGAAGCCTCTATCAAATCATAAAAAAGCAGTTTGGTGAGCTGCGTAATCTTCGTGGTTTAATTTGCGAAGCACCTGAATATGTTGTTTTATTTAGTCCGAAACTTTCAAAATAGTTGATTTTGCCATGACTAGGTCGTCGATAGAAACGACGGATTAATGCATCGCTCTTCTTAACAACACAGGCACTGCAATATCGTATTTATCCGCCGATACCAGGCAGCGACTTTCAGTAAAAATGTCCTTTCCTGTATGGAAATTACACAATTTGACGCAGGAAAGACGACGTATGGAAGTTTGGGTTTAGCCGTCAGTTCCTACGTGAAGCAGAAAATCCAGGTTCGAGTCCCGGTCTGGCTCAAATTTTCGTTGTTACCTATACATTGTGCAGATGGGATCTGATCATATTCGCGATTTCGAATCATTTCTTGTGTTATAGTTACGCCTGACCACAACACCCGCCCGCGGTAACAAGGGAAACCGAGAGCCGAAATTAGAAGAGCGCATACATACAGCGGAAACGTAGATACTCTCGGTTCTGATCTGACAGAGTTTATTGCATCCCGGGAACAGTATGACCTGCCATCCAGACTGGTGCTCCTGTAGTCAGTTGCCATGCCAAGCCAGCAGTCTTTATTGGTCCCGACGAGATTTCCGGTGACACGGATCCATTAGGCAAGCCGTGAGTGTAGGGTTGCTAGTTTTCACTTGTGTAAATTCATAGTACAGCACTTTCACTAGACTCTTGGTCTACAAACAAAGGCACACTAGAGGCCTCTTCACTTCATCCAAGGAGAAATAACAACAGTCAGCTCTCCACCTGCTCAAGCAACACACAGATGACAGTTGTTGATATTCAAGAAAGACAAGGCATCCTCCCTCTTTGAAGAACGTGAAGCAGAACTATGCACGTCATGTTGCTCTGTGCTCCACTCCTAAATGTGTGGAACTTGATTGGGCGCCTGTGCCACCTCCGCGGAAGTCGTGTTCATAGCCCAAAAAACTGACGGCTTTTTTTCTTGTCTGTGTCGACTTCTGCACCCCCTGCATACTTCTTGTGCAGCTGTATTTAATGGGTGACAGTAAATATCTAATTACTTGACTTCAGTATTGTTTCCTCAGAACTTCCTTTCCAAAATTTCACCGTAGAGCAGTCAGATGTTGACCGCTAGCAGTGCCTAAAGCTGATGCACAGACTTTCCAGTAGCTACTTCAAATCAGAGTTCTGGTAGGTTGCCATTACCCGTCTCCATGTGCTATATACGGTACACACAGCAATACCGCATTTAAAACTGTCACACAGGTCTGTGTGGGACTTGGTTTGACTTTCCGTTTTTGAGACAGCAATGCTAACTCAAGATCACAGTGGCTGTGGATTGTGAATCAACTTATCATTAGAAATCATAGCTCTTGACGGGGTTTTTGCTGAGCGCCTGCATCGCATACGGACAGTATTTGAGGGAATCTAACGAGTATTCTACAGTAGACGACTTTCTGACAATACATTCCAAAACAGAATAACGCCAGACTATCTTTTGCCCGAAATACCGCCGATCATATGTTTATAAGTAGGCTCATTTACCCAATTAATAGCCTGCAGCCGTCAGTAGTATTTCACTGTGGACTCCAGTCAATTTAGCAGCAACAGACAGAAAGCGACCAATGTCTCATTGATTTCGCAGTTAAAACGTCGGGAAGGCACTGTGAGTTCGCAGAATCTTGACGAAATTCTGTTTCTGTAATGGGAAGAGGATTTTACAGGCAAGACGTTTTTATATATATTAGCCATAATTGCCAAAAATTATGTTCATTTTTGACTGGTTATCCTCTTGTTACGCAATTTTGCTGTCCATTTATTAGTAAAGAGCTGTAACTGTCCCTTATGTCGCCTCCATCCTTGCAGATTTCGGCTCAGTGTGAGCTGTATCCTTTGATATCACTTTTCGGGCAGTGCAACAACTCCAGTAGCTATTCCTCACTTGCAAAAAACAACTGTAATGACATAAAAAAGGAGAGGAACATCTTTCATACTTTTTTATTTAACTTGTGTGAGGACGGTTCTGTAATGGCATTGCATTCTCGAATAAAGTGTCACATTGCTCCTTGGGTATGTCATATTGAGCCATAGTAAGTCCTACTACCGATGTCAGTGACATGATGAGAATCTACCAGAATATCGTTTGTTAAAAGTGTATATCTCTGCGTTGCCGCAGGTTGCCTTCTTCATTCTGCAGAGGAGAACTATCCAAGAACTTGTGAAGCAATTGGCGGACACCAGGAAGACCTACGGGAGAACACAGGCCAATCATCGCGTCCGCGACTTCTATCAACGCCGCGCCACCACTATCTACCGCATCTTACAGGTTTGGAAAACAATGACGCTGACCTATGATACCAGTAAAGATTATTTAGAGCCAACCACTTAATTTCGTATTACCCATTGGATCCCATTATATAGTCATTCTAGGTGCACATTTTCAACAGCCTAGTAAATAAGCTGCAACTGTGATTACATACTGACAGAGTGTAAATGATCAGTTCATAACCGAAGTCGTCGAATGCACGAAACACGATTTTATCTGTGTAAAATTCTCTTGTTCAGGTCGCATCACATGTAAGTAGAAATTAGAGCTTTCGAAGTTCTACACCGTCTCCATCGCTAGGAGATGACTGATTGGCAGGAGTGATGTATGCCCTAAATAGTCACTGTGTGATCTACTAGAAAGGAGGAGATCTTACGACTTTTCGATAATGAGAAGAGAGAAACATGCGTTTTGGATCAAATTTGATTTCTGACAGTCAGGTTGCCCGCATGCAGGAGCAAACGCATGGCGCTATTAACATGACATTCAAAAGCTCCTTATAAGGTACGCTTCTCCCCTTATTTCCCATTTTCTTTTGTAGAGATAAACCAATCAGAGAACTTCCATTGTAAGGATTGTTGCGAAAATTCAGAAAATAAACCAGATGTGTGACAATATGAAGTTGTTCTCGTCCAGTGATGATGGCAGCTGCGTTATGTCTGTGAATGAATTGTCCGCCAGGCCTATGCTTTACTTGTCTGCGCACAGCCAAGTCCTTACACATGCACTCTCTTACAAAAAGGCCATTTTGTACAACATGGCATAATCTGGTCAGCTGAGCAACTGCATGAGGAAAGATGAAATATTCTTCCTGACTCGCCCGTTTGAACAGGAATGGCAGGTCGAGGTTGTAAGAAAAACTCCGCGATATACAGGATGTCCCAGAAATGTTGCGACAGACTTGTAAGGGAGGTAAGGTAAACCATAAAGATTGACGAGTGCATAGCAGCCCATAGCTGCTAAAGTCTTCGCACTCCGATACGTGCACTGTACGTGAGAGAGCTGGACGGACTTGCTTAAAAATGTTCCAGCAAATACGAGGGGCACCTGTGGTTCCAACATGGCGGGGCGCCGGCTTGTTTTGGAGTGGCTGATCATAGGCGACAAGTCATTCCCTCGACGATCGTTTGGGCGTGATAGGCCGGTTCCTGGCCCCTGCTCACCAGATTTATCGAACCTTTGTTTCTTTCTGTGGTGGGCAATTAAATCTCTCGTGTATCTCCGTCCTGTGGAATCGAAATAGACCTCGTCAAAAGAATAATCTGTGCAGCTGCTACAATCAAAGAAGCTGCTGGTTGTTCGAGTGCGCCAAGCCGTCGGTGTTAGGCATGTGCGGCGTCTGATGCAATTCAAGCATCTGTTGTAACATTAGAGTTGTACTCATCCACAATACATGTTTCAAATGACTCACAGTCTTGTTTCCTTTCCGATCGTCGATCTCTGCTCCCACTTACCTCTGACGTTTGCAGTCATGGATTGCTATGCAGCCGGCCGTTGTGGCCGAGGGGTTCTGGGCGCTTCAGTCTAGACCCGCGCGACCGCTACGGTCGCAGGTTCGAATCCTGCCTCGAGCATGGGTGTATGTGATGTCCTTAGGTTAGTTAGGTTTAAGTAGTTCTAAGTTCTGGGTGACTGATGACCTCAGATGTTACGTCCCATAGTGCTCAGAGCCATTTGAACCAACTGCTATGCAGTTCGTATTCATTATGATGTGCCACATTTTACCTGGAGGTTTGTCCCAACATTTCCGGGACTCACTTTGTAGTTCATCGCATGTTTCCATTGACTTGATTCATCCACAATCAGTGCGTCTAAGTCACGTTTGCATAATTTAATATTTATCGTATGACAATACATATGCAAAGATTACAAAACTACTAGACGTCAACATTTAAGCGCAACTCTCCAGCATAAAATAGCACAAAGTACAACAGCTATGATCGATATCAAGGTCTTTTACGTATTTTACAACATCACTCATCACTGTGAAGGAATCTTCGAAACGACCCTTGTAGGCACGTGCGGAACATGTCGATACAACGTGAGCAACTGTCCGTCGCTCCGTACCACAGTCACTGGATGGTAATGAACAGTTTCCCCACTTGTGGAGAGTGTCTGCACATCGTCGATGGCCCGTTCGGATGCGGTTCAAGGTAGAGTTCGATAGAATAATATCTGGACACGATTGGGGAATATATCGACATTTATTGTACGTACGAAAGGGAAGTAGCTATACGTTAGAGTACTCAATACATCAATGGATTCGAGAATACACGAAAAATGCATGTCCTTAAATAAGGCGGTTGCATTGTATTTAAGTGTTATGGTCTCGACTTGTACATCTAGTAACAGAAAGGTAGCTTGCAGAGTCTAAAACTGAGTACTCTAACGTATAGCTACTTTCCTTTGGTACATACAATAAATGTCGATATATTCCTCAATCGTGTCCAAATTTTTACATAATCTGTATTTGAAATAATTTGTATACTTTTCTTGTACATCTGCAATGGCTTGTTCTTCTTCTACTTGCCGTGTATATTACTCCATCATCGCAGTTATTTTTGTGAGATATTCCAATGTGCGATTTTTTCCTTGCATACATGTAAGACATAAATTGACACTTAAAGAAATAATTTGTTTAATAATTAATGCTTTAAGTTTGATAGATACATTGCTTTCCTAGATTAATATTATTCATTGCAACCAGTCGTGATTCGCCACTGTATTCGGTATTGTGGACAACAGTCTCCTAGATAGAGAAAAATATGTTTCTCCAGCTAAAATGGAACACTTTATAACATTTTAATAGAGCAATTTCCAAATACACTGTCTGACAAAAAAAGAGAATCGCCCAGAAATTGTGTGTCGATATAACTTCTTACTGTACACATCATCGGTTGCTATGTAAATGAATAAAGTTGACATTCTTTTGACGGGCAGAACACCCACCAGAGTACATTATTGTTATCCAGTTTTAGTGTTTTTACAAGGTCTAGTACGATATATAAGGGGCGTGAGCAGCATCGGATGTTGAATGGTCACTGAAAAGGACACGAAAATGCTGCGTACTTGTACGAGACGATGTTATCAGTACCTAACACGTTTGAAAGGGTCTCATTGTGCGTGCCCTTAGGGTCGGCTGGACGAATCGTGCAATATCAAGTTTTTATGGGTCATTCGGATGTGACAGTGACCCAATATTGGAGTGCAAGTGAATGTGAGGGTAGGAACAGTATTTGTCAAGGTTCTGGTAGACCAAGTTTGAATGCCACAAGAAAGATTGCCGTATTTTAACCCCTTCATATCTTTGCCTGCCGTCTGGG